>NW_010206946.1:0-73177 GCF_000695765.1 Mesitornis unicolor
TGGGTCTCTAGCTTGGAGAAGAGGAGACTGATTTATTTTTATAAATTTTTAAAGGGTGAGTGTCACGAGGATGGAGCCAGGCTCTTCTCGGTGACAATGATAAGACAAGGGGTAACGGACACAAACTGGAACACAGGAGGTTCCACTTAAATTTGAGAAGAAACTTCTTCTCAGTGAGGGTGACAGAGCACTGGAACAGGCTGCCCAGAGAGGTTGTGGAGTCTCCTTCTCTGGAGACATTCAAAACCCGCCTGGACGCCTTCCTGTGTAGCCTCATCTAGGTGTTCCTGCTCCGGCAGGGGGATTGGACTGGATGATCTTTTGGGGTCCCTTCCAATCCCTAACGTTCTGTGATTCTGTGCCTGTTGCACTAACATGGGATTGAGACTGAGTTTTTTGCTGGAAGTAAGAAAAACCCCAAACAAACCACCAAACATTTTTCTCTGTTGCCATATCCCAAGATTAAACACATTACAACCTCCTAAAGCAAATGTTGAGGAAATAAATTGTCAAATTATTCTCTCTGATTCAGTAATACTTGAATGTGTATGTAGGGAATCAAGGACTGTAACAAAGCTGCTGATCATCTAATGAAACTAAAGCAGGACCATACATAGTACATTTGGCAGAAATCTTAACCTGAGACACATGAATCCTTATAAAGTCAGGCTCCACTGCATTCATCCATCAAAGCTCTCGCCTTCAAACAGGGCTTGGCAACCTGCAATCCTATCACAATAGCAGTATTTAATAATGGGAAATTAGAGGATGCAGACTTTTCTATGCCTATCCAGCAGTTCATGGATTCAAATATATATGACAAACAAGACATTATAATCTACCATCTTTTTCCACTCCTCAGTTACTATCATTTCCAGGTACGGGACTTCCTGCCTTTGTTTTTAAAAGAGCTGCCATACCTGCTGGGTTTATTGGCATATACCTCTCATCTTCAGAGGAGTGGCTGTGGGAGAGGGGCTCTTGAAAATTACCCTTTGTTTTCAAATTCACAGATTCATTCATGTTTATTTCAATGAATTTTAATCTAAAGGATAATATTTTGCATTTGCCACCCTGATTCTTTTTTCCAGCTTCCAGAAAGTTAAAAAGATTTGACAAGGGGCCAAAAGAGACAGAAATGTCTAAGCAAGTTCCAACTGCACCTAGAAAGCTCCTGGTCTCCACGGTTACAAAAAAAGTTGAAAAAGTAATGATCAACCTAAATGCTCCCATACCGAATGAGAAGCTAAAAGGGCTCAGAAGCTCCCGGTGTGACAGCTCGCTGGAGCATGGCTCTGCTGCTTTCTGCTCTATCCCCCTCGGGATGATGTGACTCCGGGCACTCCCCACCAGGCTCTGGGCAGACTAGGGACTCCACATGTCCATAGCACAGACTACACCTCCATGCTCACACCCATCGTTTAGGTTTTGATAAACATCGTCTAAACCAGCACTGGAGGCTGTGATCTGTTAATTAGGCTGATCAAACAGAGGGTAAAAATACATGCCATGGAAAGCTAAAGCCACCACTCCAGTAGAGGTGAAATTTTGTTTTCGCTTATAAAAAGGCCAAGAACAAAGTCTCTGACTCAGACTAAAAAAAAAATACTCCAAAAGATCCCAAACCAAACAACAAAAACTCCAAAACATTTCCAAGACACATCTGTTGTGCTCCAGAGCAGCAGCAGAAGCTGGGATGAAGCACGGATGGGAAGAGACTCCCAGTGTGAGGACAGATGGACCATAACTCCCAAGGGCAGATGCACATGCGTTCAACACAGGGCTCATCCATTCTGTCCTGTCCTGTCCTGTGTTCAATCCCCCTTCGGCTCTTTTGGCCTGCACCTCAGGCTGTGAAGACAAGCAAGAGAGATGTGCTTCACCCAGGGTGGAGGGGGAATTGCCACCCCAATCTCCTGCCAGCAGTCAGCAGCTCCACATGGACCACCACGTGAAACACATCTGGTCTCTGCCTCTCAAAGATGTGAGCTAAATGCTTTGGCAGATAATTTCTGGTTTCCCACTAGCAGTGCTGGTTGCTGATGAAGAGGTGTATTAGTTCTTGATGACAATAAATTCACCAGTGAGAAGTGACATGCACCAGGGCTGCCACTTGGAGAGGCCATATGGACAGCCCAGTGTCACAAAGAAACAAGTCCTCAAATGGGGCCTTTTCTAGCAGGAGGTTTGCTGGCTGCAGGGGAAATCGACTGGAAAACAACTTGCTGTATTAGGCCTCTAAAATCCAAAAGAATTTTCTCAGTAACTGGTTTTTGGTTGTTTTTTCTTGTTGGTTTTTTTTGTTTTGTTTGGGGTTTTTTTGTATGGTTTTTTTTGGTATGTGGTTTTTTGGGGCTGTTTTTGTTTGTTTGTTGGGGAGTTTTTTGGGTTTTTTGTTTGTTTTTTTTTAGTTGAGTGGCCTGTTTCACAATAAAAGCATTACAAAACACTTCCTACAACGTTTCCTCTACCATGTGGAATAGCAAAAGGGAGAAAAACCATGACATAGAAGTCAGAGGAGAAATACAAAAAAAAATTTGAAACCAGAGAATATGTGACTTCACTAAATCTTCCAAACCTGACACCCCTAAGTATCTTCAAATAGATCTATTCAATACGTTGAGGTTTGAAACAGTCCCATGGGAATGAAAGGATCCATGTTTCAGTTTAGACTCGTTAAGAGCTTTATTCAGACGTGCACCAACAGTCAAGTGAAAATCCCAACCTGCAAAAGGCACCAGAATGGCAATGCAGTTGTTGGACAGTGATGGGAGACGGCTTCATCGCTACAGAAGACACCAGCAATAGGATTCACTCTTTACTGAACTGGGCTTAGAATTAGTTAAATTATTATTTATGTATTGATTGACAATGACTGAAACATGATAACCAGTTTGGATTTCCCCATTATTTTTCCAAAGGAGGTCTCCCCTCTGCAGAAGGAACAGGAAGACAACCGACCTCCCACCAGCTCATGATTTTCACACCACCCCAGCCAAATCCAATGGTGACCCTGTAGTTTTGCTGAACAGACCATTCAGTCAACTTTTCTTCAGCCTCTTAGATGGGATAGGATAAACCATCACAAAATATTATTAGGGATATATATCTATTCCTTCAAGATTCTCTAGCATTTGTTAATTTTTCTGTACTGCTGCTTCAAATAAAGGTATTCCAACTACACCAGCAGTGGTTTTTACAGCAAGCGATCAGGTTAATTTGTCTATCTTTGAAAGAAATGAGTTTAATTTGTACCTTCTCACGTTTTTCTTTCATGGCTTTTCCCAGCAATGCGCTCTCTCCTGCCTCCTCTCTGTATCATTTTGTGATGGACCACACTGCAGATAACACTTGATCTGTGCAGACTACAACAAATCATGTTTCTATTAGGCCAGATAGCCAGACTTTTCACCCCTACACACAACATCACAAAACCTGGCTGCTCTCAGCCAGTGAATTATCTAAATTGAGTTCTAACTATTTATTAACAGATCTTCTATTCATCTTTCATTCTCAGTTTCAAATTTTTCCAAAATCTTTCCCCATGTGTCAGACTGAGCAATTTGTATGCACAGGCTGTGCACTTGAACAGATGGATCTGACAGCAATGGCATATTCTTCCACAAAAAATGACAGGATAATAAGTGGAAATCTTGTTAAACTTGGCTACTGTTAACGTAGCTGCTTGTTTACTAATATTTCACAGCAAATCAGACTTACTGACAGCGCTTTACATGCCAGCCACTGGATATATTGGCAGCTGCTTGTTCTTAGGCTTAAAAAAAATAAAGAAAAAAGGAACAACAGGACTTGGGCTTTTTAAAATTTTTTTCTAAGATATTTCATCTGTCATTGATCACCATTTGGAATCGAATACATAGAAGACCAAACAATCCCTTACAAGTGAATAAAACAGCTTATTTTTTTTCTTAGGAAGACAAGCATAACTGCTTTAGTATGCATTTGTTTTCAATGGGAGACCAGACTTCTATTTAAAAAAAGAGTAGCAATGCCATGTCCAAAAATAGAGGGATTTTATAACACCACAGCTGAAGGTGTTCCTCCTGACCTAGGCTTTCTCTGTTGTTCAGAGGAATTGTGTTCAAGCTGATCCAGGACTTTTAAAACATCTTGGATTATTCTCCCCAGTCTTCTACTGGAACAGGGTAACTATCATGCCCTTCTCCTTTATAGGGATAATTACCTACAGACTTTCTTTTTGGAAATTCCTTTTTCAGGCATTACCTTTCAGCACATCCTGCTTTGGTAAGAACCAGCCCTAAACTCCCTGTGCAGCAAGAGCACAACACCCTCCCTTTCCACCTTTAGCAATACCTGGAGCAAAATTGACATTGTTCAGAATTATGTGATATTAGCTTGTATTACCAACATCCTGACCATGTACCACTGCACTGGTTTGGGTGCCTTGGCTCTGGATGGCAAAAATATAGGATTTGCCTGGTCTTATTCCAGCTGTGTAGGTGATTGGATGGATTCCTTTTCCTAAATGAAAGAATAGTCTCATTTTATTCACCTGACAGGAACCAACACCTCCTGTGGCCCCCTTCTACAGTTGTAAGGGAGGAAGAGATTGTTGGAGACCTCACCAACACTTATCCAGAACACCATGAGAAGCCTTGGAGGCTGAAAGGAAACTGAGCCCCTTCTCAAAGGATTTTCCATACACACAGCTCCCGAGCTACTGACCTACTCGGAATTACACAGCAAAGGTTCATTTGGCAGAACTTATAAATCTTTCTAGGACATAAAACTATTTGGCAACTGCAGGCTCTTGACTGGATGTTGAGCCTAGCAAGGAAACCCAAATCTGCTGTGCTTACAGCACTATTTTCTACGAGACATACCAGCACTTTCTCCACAATTCTCTCACTCTAAAATAACTGAAAATATACTTGATGTGTATGACTAATAACTAAGAATTCAGGTCTAATTTATGCTGTTATATAGCTCAAACAAAATACATAAAGTTACTCCTTGTTAAAAGGAATTTCTTGTTAAAGCTCTGCATTCAGAAGCAGAAGTCGGCCATTGCTTGTATTTGTTCATCCTGCTAAGCCTTTAGCATCTCTATTAAAAGCAACAGAAGGTGCTGCCAAAACTCTTGAAGAGAAAAAAGCCATTTCACTTGGCACTGGCCTGAATCCCTCTGCATGATGCCTAGCAAAGACCTACAGCAGAGAAGGGCTTGCATAATGCATGAACTTGAATCACTGGCAAAAGAAACACACAGTTTCACATCTTTTGAGTGAAAAAAGGAAGTGCTTTTCAGCAAGGAAATAAAAGGGACAATTTACTGAACGTGTGTGCATCAGGTCTTTCCCTTCACCCCTGCTGTCAAGTCTAGCAATTCCTGCGGCAAAGCTGTCTCAGCGCTGTGCTTGGCACCAAGACTGAGCATGGAGACCACAGGCAAAGGAGGCTGCTGAGGATTCATCTTCCAAATTAAAAAACTATATTAATGAGTAAATCTTGTTTTAGCTCATGAAAGCACATATTAGCTTCAGAGAAACCCAGAGAGATGAATTCCCTCTCACTGGTGGATGGGGAAGGATCCCACTGCTGCAGCGGTCTCACAGCCCCAGTGTTCCCACAACTCAACCATGGGTAAATCAGTGCAGCAGCTTTAACTTGCCATCGCCTGCATTTACTTACATGGCCCCAAGATTTTTCTGTCTTTGTTCTCTTTATGCCTTGAAGAATGCTGCAGCCTCATCCCAAACTGCTTTCAGCTTTGCTGGAGCTGATTAATAGGAAAGCATCATTTTATGCACAGCTAGGTTCTCACTCAAGCTATAGGGGAAAAAATGAGATTGCAGGTCAATATAGCTGCTATTTCTTTAAATTAATTCAAATCAGCACATGCATCCTCACCCTTAAGAGGGTTAGGCATATGTTTTAAATATTTAACATCCAAGTCCCAAGACAAAGTAAATACAAGGGTATTAATTACCTCCTCCCTTACTCAGCATTGCCTCTATTTGAAGATCAGATATGGAAAAGTACAAGAAACCTCAAATACATTTAAAATCAAACTTCCATCTCCAGTGCTATCCTTTTGAATGACTTTAAATGGACGGACTGTGGATAAGGAGTCAAGAAATAGACTCCCATCCTAGCATCCATCTGGGGAAACTCCATCAACTTAAGCAGCTATACCCTGGACCCTGACTTAACCCAAACTTAGCACTTGGTTGTGTTCCTTCATTCTGCTGAGCTCTGTCCTGCAAGAGGATCCACTCAGATGTAACTAAATTTTTATTTTACTGAAAAAATATTAGTAATGCTGAAAATAAAAAGTCAAATTAATATCAATTGCAGACAATCTGCAACTCTCTGATTCTGTTCTCTCAGCAGTGTTAATTTTCAGAACTGCCCCACTGATTTTTAAAAGTGTCACTTCAGACTAATAAATCTTCAACTGAAATAAGATTTCAGCTATAAGTGTTTAAGATGTGAAGCACTAAATAAAAATAAAAGAATCCACTTTTAAAACCCTCTAAGTCAAATGAGCATTTGAAAACTACGCATGAATTAATAATCTGCTTTGAGACATCTGTTTCCCTTAGAAATGTGCTTCCTTAAGACTATTATTCCTTAAAATGGGATCACATAAATACTGTCTGACTTACTGTCAAACTTAAGTCCATATCCAGATGTACTTAAATTAACCATCCAACTAACACCATTGCAGGGTATCACACAAATCAGGAAGAGCAGAGCTTCAGGGAACGAAGTGTCACAGCAAGGCGATGGAGTGGAGCTAATTCAGTGCTCTATCTCCACCACTGTCATACCAGAGTACAGAGCTGCTCCAGACCTCTCCGCTGACCTAGACTCAAATTTTGGGGCTGTTAGACACCAGTTCCCACTCGTGGTGTCACTTTGTGCATAGCCACATTCCCTGCATGCTGTAATTAGATCTTATTGTTTGGAATATGGAGGAACTATTTCCATGTTGTTATAAGCTCTGTAACAGGAGTTCATATTGCTTTGAAGTGCACCCACCAGGAAAAACAGGATTTATCTTTGTAAGGGCTCGGCAAGGCAACTTGTAAATGTTTACTCAATTCAGAATCTCAAACTCCCTTTGACCGTTTTTACCATTCCTTACCCATGTTTCTGCTGTACTCATGTAATGCAGCAAAGGCAGCATTAAATCCACTGGCAGCACAGACTGAGTGTGCTCCTCAGGCTGGACCGGGCCCTACAATCACCATTAGGACTGCAGCAGCGATTGAGTCAAATAATGTGTAAAGGCAAGTCTCTGCTGCACAGGGTTTACACATAAAAAAACAACTGTTCCCCACGCAAAGTGAGGTAATTCAGCCATAAGCTGTACCTGGACTGAAAATTCTCCTGTTTGGCCCACGGCTGTACCAGATACTAAATTCACATCCTAAAGAACACGCTTCAACATCCATGTCTTCTTATGAACACACAAATTTCCATGCCCAACTAGGCCAGCACAGGCACTGCCTATTTTCATTTATTACTGTCTCAGTCAACACAAGACTCTAAAAGATAATCTCTGATAGAAATTCAATTTCAATTTCTCCTTCTACATGTCTAAGCAGAGCTGTAATCAGTGTAATCACTTTGCCACACTGTCTCATACGTGTGGACTGACAGTACTGAACATTGTTTTCCCTGTTGCAAACGGAAACAGCATTAAAATCTTATCAAAATTAATTCCAATCAGCATCAGTCCAAGAACAAAACTGACCCAACATGCTTTTGGGGGAAATTCTGGCCATTCTTTCTATGGCTTCCACTTCTTTTTTTTTTAATGAAATGTTTTATTCTTTTACAACTGAATCTTATTTAAGGATGAGAACGGGAAACTAATGAAGAAAGGTCTCTGACCAAAACATTTTAGTATACGAAATATGTTTCTTACTAGGAGGATTTATGATCCTGTAAGCAGTAATTTGCATAGCTGCCTGTTCACAGCCAGATCAGAGAGACTCAGGGTGTGTTTTTGGGAAGGATGCAGCAGGTACCAAAGGCCAGGGACCTGATTGGCCATTTCACCCCTGCCATACTCTCACAAGCTGTACAGGGGGAACTCACTAAACATTATCTTGAAAATACAGAATTAAAATGTTACTCCTGAACTACTAATCTGATTGACCCCATCGATCATGTCACACCCCCTCAGCACTGCCAAAATGCAGTGTGACTGGCCAAAATGAAACAGATGCGTTCCAAGGTGTTGCTGAAGATACTGACTTCTGTTTCCCACACATTTTAGTGCCCAAAGCAAACATCTTTCCCACCCCACTGCCCACACACAAATCATTCCTCTGAGCAGCGCTTCCTTTCATATTTGACACCAGTATTTTGCACTGGATCCCTGATGCCAGCAGTGTTTTGTATGGCTGTTACAAGAGGGACAGTTGATATTCCAGCAAACAACCACATAAAGGTAACCAGGGACTCTTTTTACTTTTGAATTAAAAAAACCCCAGAATTTCTTAGAAGTAACATTCCGATCTCATTTTTGCTGCTGTTAACTGTTCTCTGCAGATTCCTGAATGAATTAATTAATGCATTCTTTCATAAACAAGAAAAGTAATTTAGGCCTGGCTAACCTAGGATGAGAACCACTAGCCTTTACCAGGCAAAAATAATTGCTTATTCCCCCTCTCCTGACTTTTCCTGCTAGACAATAAATGTATGCATTAGATGAGAAAGGGTAAAAACACATTCAGCATTCGTAACATATTTTTGCTTTTAAAAATACTTAGGAAGACATACCAGAATAACGCAGATCCTTAGTGAAGAAAAATTGTTTATTCCAGCTAATTTATACCTACATGCAGTTGGAGTGAAAGACAGCTTGAAAAGGAAGTTTTAGAGAAAAATAATACATTTTAAATTGCTATTAAAGGTAGGAAGCTGTTAAAAAGCTCTTTGGTTTTTTTCTCTTTCAAGAGGAAGAATTTGAACTGAGTAATTACTTTGTGTGGTTCCTCCAGGAACGAATACAATATTTTAAAGAGAAAGACTTGAGGGGTTTGACCCATTTAGGATGTCAAAGAGAAGGCTGCAACTTCATGTTTATGAGGAGAAATCCGTGTGGTGAAAGCCCTTTCAACTGAGCAGTCACATAAAACAACAGTATGCTGGAAAGTGAAGCTAGGCAAACATCAACCAGAAATATCAGTTTTTAAGCACTGAATGTAATCAGCATTGGAATAAGCTGAGGTTGGCAACAGATTCTGCACCAAAAAAGTCTTCACTAGATGAAATTTCAAAGAGCTGCAGCCTTGTTCATACACAGTATAATTAATTCTGGGAAAGGACTAAAAAATGAATGGCCTTATGAATGTCTAGATTGCAGATTGCTGGTCTGCTCTATCCATATATCTAAAAATCCTGCCTTCTTGTAATCCAGATGCTCACAGAGGTTTAAGGATCCAGATGAGTTCAGGAAGTGCTTCATTTCTTGATGCTGTGCTCCTTCATTTTATTATTCAGCACACAAGGCTACTGCAGCAACCACTCTGTTTTCCACAACTGTCCCATTCCCACTGCTGGGCTTGTCTTACTGATAACCCCCAGTGAGACCACACCATCCTCAAGTTTTGGGAGGATCAGCAGTTTTCAGATGTGCCAGGATTGGTAGGACGCTTCCAGGCCCACAAGAGCATTTTCACGTTTATACCAAGGATCAGAATTGCACAGAATAAGCGAGTGGTATTTAAACAAAACACACTGCTTTAACATGCCAAGATGTTTATATCTAATAAGGTAAATTTATCCCTGGTGTAGCTCCCCTGAATATACCTTTTAGTTATACCAGAGATGCCATTGGCCCAGTGCTTAGAAATGAGACACTGCCTGCAACAGACTGGGATTATTCATTAATTACAGTGCTCATCACCATAGGACTGCACTTTTGCTTATATGACTTCCAGACCATGAAAAAAAATTAAACTGCCTCAGTTAAATTAAAAACTGAAGATATAATAGAAATAATAGATATTTCTAGATATAGAAATAGATATAAAATCCACTGGAAGTGAGAATATAACCTGGTACAGAATGCAGTGCCCTTTAAAATAATGGGCTTATACCAAGTGGCTTCACTGGAGATGATGTCTGTCCATCTCCAGTTCATCTTAACCTCCCACTTAGCACACAAAAAACTATCAGCTTACAGTTTATCAGATAAATGTTGTCTTTAACATCCTGGGAGAGAATTCATTCTTCACCTGCCTATTCTGCAAAGGTAGCATGGACTCAGCTCCTCTGGATCTCAACTTCTTCCTTCCAGAGTGAACATTAATTTCTAGTAAATTGAGAGAGATAGTCAAATGGTTATCCTGTAAAGGTATCTACTGCAGTTACTTTAATACAAAATAGTAAATTTAATGCAAATGTATTATATGGAAGCAAATGCCTCCAATATTCAAAATACTTCATCACATCACCAAGTGTCTCTGTGCAGAGGTCGCTGGTAACACCAGTATCTTCCCACTCCTATATTCATGTTTGTGATTTCATGCATTCTTCATGCATTTAAGGACCAAATCCATTTCTGAACATAACCTATCAAAATTAACATTCTGCAGGCTGAAAACTTCTCTCTTACAGCATCACCTTTGCAAACAGACATAATCTTTCTTACCAGTTTTCCATGTTCAGGCCCACAGAGCACCCTCCACGTTACTCCAGAACAGAAATGAACAGCCTTCAGGGCTCAGAGCCCTGAAGAGACACAAACACCAACACTGAGCTCAGTTGAAACAAGAAAAACCAGAGCCAGGTCGGCCTTCCTTTCACTTGAGTCTACATCATAGAAATCCTGCCCCATTTTACCATTCAAATTTTACTTCAACACAAAGAAGTGGATCACAGTCTGCCCACAACTACCCCTTCACTGGGAAACAGTCTCTGAACCACCATGGCCAGGAAGCTACAGGCAGAAGCTGAAACCATTGGACACTGCGAGGCACAGAGCTCCAAAGCTCCCCTGAAGGTAGAGATGGCTTCAATCGCACCTTCCAAATTGTATCACAGGTACAGAGATAGAAATTCAGCTCCAAAGCTTAAGGAATTAATCCAGTAGCTGATTCTGTTCCTCCATGGAAAAATGCTTTTTTATTTAGAAAATACACTGTTCTCTCCCCAGTGATCAAAATAGCAGCCAGTTGCGTGTGTCAGACCCTTAATGGATCAAAGTGGGAATATGCAGGCAGTCAGACATCCTCAAACACGGCTTCCTACCCAGAACAGAGAAAGAGCTCAGGTGCCAATTTCTAGCTAAGAACCATGACCATCATGTGAAATTAGGTTTCTGAAATCTTAGTGCAAGGTCCTGACAAGACAGATGTCTGCAATCACTAACTTCTGTTAGTTTAAACATAATTGTATTCACTACAGTTTCAGTAAACACGTAACCAAGTGCTTAAAAATCTATTTTAATGATGTTTACAAGAATAATAATACTCTGCATTACAAAAGAAAGAGGTAAAAGGTACGTCTTTTACATGTAAGAAAAAACTTACAACAAAGGCAAAGAATATCTTCAAACCAAAATAAAGCTATGTTGTTCTCTACAGGGAAGCTTCGGGTGTTTGAGATTACTCACTCAGTTCACTGCGGCATTCATAGAAAAAGACAAGGATGGACAGTCAAAATAGTTACTCTACCAGGTCAGCTTTAAATATTCTACTTTCAACAATTTAGCAATAAAATTAAAAATATACAGTAAATATCTGCTACTGTACCAAAGCCACACACAGAAAATACAAAATATACAGAAATCAAGTGTTTTCCATTCAGCAATGGGAATCACTCCCACATTCCACTCTGTCCTGAAATGAGCACTCCTCACAGTGACCAAAAAGCAAGACCACTGTCATTATACTTCACAGAGAGGGCAGAAGACAAATGCACACATTACTCACAAATCTGGATTAACACTGATTCTACAAATTGTTTGCTGCGGAATCCTAGTTCATCCATGGAAATATGTAAAATTAACAATTCAGTACAAGTCAGAGTGAAGACAGTGATGCTAACAAAAGGTCTCATCCTGAGACTGCTGCCTTTGGGGCAGAACGAGCCCTGGTTGGGCAGTCTGACCCCAAGGACATTACAGTAACAGAATGTAGTACGCTCAGCAGAATTAGCACAAAGGGCCAAAACTGATCACTAAAACGATGATCACTAAAAATGTTTTTCCGAAGAGCAGGATAGGACATCAGGAAAGCAGAATACTCTGGTATTCATTGCAATATTAGGCTTTTGAGCACAGACGTGCTCACTTAGAAACGACACGCGTTACAAATACAAAACGCTACAAATGCTTACTGCATGCAAATAGTCCCCAGATTACTTCACTTTATCATTTCTAAATCAAAAGTAATACATACATAAGGATGAACACAGTTTCTATTTACAGTAGCTTTGACAGAAAAGGGCACATTAAATAATGACTGAATCACTAGCATGAAAATGCATTTCTAAATAATTTAAACCCTCAAAACAGTATTTCTTGCTAAAAATCCTTCATTTCAATGAAATAAGTTTGTAAACATTGGAGATGTATATTTATACAATCTACAGTCTCAGCAATTCAGGTTTATCATCGCTGTTGGGTTCCAGCTGCAGAACAGAGTCACGTGTGTACAAGTGGTCATTACAGCTGTAGCGCAAAGCTGCACATGCACCCTCTGGGATCCCTCGGCCCTCCATGGCCTCCCCGGGGAAGCCGTTCAGGTACTGGGCTATGTACGACCCCGTTGAGTGCCTGTTGACAACGTGAGGAGATGCTGAAGGCTTGTTCCGGAGGACGACTCCCGCTACACTACTCGTGTTAGAGGATTTTTGCTTGCTGGCAGCCTCCTGTCTCTCCTTGGCCCGGCTGGCTATGTTCCGCACTCGGCTCTGGCTTCTGGACGAGAGTTTTCTGACCAGTGCCTTTGGGCAGTCGTCATCAATCTGCCTGGAGTACAGCGTTTCACTGCCGTCCTCGTGGTCCAAGGACACCAGCTTCCTCAGCTGCTCCGTCAGAGCATCTGTCGAATGTGGTCTCATGTTCTTCATAGCAGCAAGTTTCTTGTCTCTCATGCCCGATGAGATAAAGCTCCTACTTATGTACTGATACTTACTTTCAAAATTGCAGGAAATATCCTCTGATGTCAAGTCACCGAGGCTCTTGGATTTGCAAGGGCTGGTCTGCTTGATGCCTGAAGGAGATGGGAAAGCCAAAGCACTTTTGAGCTCCGGTGAGTGTATGTTGAGCTGGGATCTCTCTGAGATCTGCTTATCTGAATGATGATGATATAAGAAGCCAATGTTGGCACACAATGGCAAAGGGAACTGGCTCCCTGCAGTCCTGGAGACATCCAAGCAGCCCAGGGCAGCAGCACAGAACTCAGTGGTTGCGCTGTCCCCAGAGGTCCTCTCCCCTCCATGCCCAGTGTCCTGCTTTTGCCGCAGTTTCAAAGGGGAAGCCAACTGGCTCATGTCTTCCCGTCTGTACTCACACGCGGTTACCAAGAGATCTTGAGAATCCCCATCCACTTCCACCAGACTGCTGTTTTCTGAATCCTCACTGGTGGGAGGGTCAACAAGCGTCTCCTCAAAGATGAGGCTACTGCAAGCAAAAGAACTGGCAGACCTGGGGGCTTCCCTGCTTGTTCCACATTTTCTTTTGAGATTTGCATTTAGCAAAGAGAGAGGTGAGGGAGAAGAACAGTCAGGCAAGCTCTTTTCTATACTGTTTACACTTTTTTTGCAAACTAATTCTCCATGGGTCTTACATTCAGTAGCTGGTGTAGGAGTTGCCTCGTGGATAACTGTGTACACAGAAAATTCTGCAGTCTCAGGGCTGGAGAATGTGGTGGTATCTGGCGTTGAGCATAAAGAGGATTTGATGGATTTTGTGATAGTCAAGTTGTGCTTACAAGGACTTTTAAGATCTGCGGTGAGCACGTGTGGGTGTGTGGCCGTCACACCGCAGGTCTGGCTGCTGGAGCCATGGAGGCTTGAGGCCACAGCAAGGTCAGTTTGCTCATCCATGACATCGAGCTGTCCGATCAGAGCCGAGACAGCACTGTCCATCTCACTCTCATTCGCCAAAGAAACTTCATCTATAAGGTGAGAAATGTCACCATCTTGCATGGTTATAGTGGAGTGCAAATCAGGACCATCAGAGCAAATGGTAGAAGATGTATCTGCCAAAGAAAGAGGTGCTGCAGTGCTTTTCTTGATGGTGCCACATTGGTGATTTTCCATCTCTACTCTTTGAAAAAGGGAAGTCCCTACAAGAGTTCTTTTCTCCTCCTCTGACACTTTTGTGTCATTTTCATTTTTATTATCTGCACAGTTTTTGTCATGTGTTTTTTCTGTGGAAAGTTCAAAATCAGAGTCCTGCAGTAGAGAGACAGTTTCATAAGAAATATTGTTTTCCTGATCACCTACAAGATGATTTATTTCAGCTACACCACTTGCAAAAATGCAATTTTGAGGTTCCTGTAGAGGAGGTACTAAAGAGTCAACTGTCGTCTCCTTCTGGTCATTCACCTTAAATGCAGATGTCAAATTTGAAGTATTTGTTGTTTTCTCAGAACATGGAAAATCAGATTCTTTCAAGTCTGCTTCCTCCTCATTTGTATTGTCATCATTGTTGGCTAAATTAAATAAGAAACACATTAGCTGCATACAATATTGTGTTCTGTTTATTAACAGCTATTTTGTCCTTAGACAGACAAATGGAGAACGCAAAATTAGGTACAGTTGTGACAGAACTCAATTATGGGGTTGTGCAGGTTTAGTACAAATTATCTGAGTGACATGAATAAATGGAAAAATACAACTGCAGGCACTTCATTGAGACTTCCTTTGAATGTCTATTACATCAAGCACATGATGTAATATTTGTTGCAAATAATGTTAATGAGGTACCATATCATAGCTTGCACATGGCATTACCTTCAGCTGTGTTCCTATTCAGATTTGTACTATAAAGAAGCATGGCAATAAAGACAGAACAGAACAGCTCTGTTAAAAACCATAATACTTTGAAACAAGATGCATGCTTAAAAGAGCTGAGTAACAAGCATCAAGTAGATGGACTCCAGACTGTATTTTACATGTAGTTATTGTAAAATGTTACAATTTAAGGATTTCTTTTTTGATCTTCTACCAGCATTAGATATTTTCTCCACCAAATCTTCTTACTTGTCTTTATATGCCAAATCTGAGCTCCATGCCTCATTCCTTTGGAGCTTTTAATTAAACAAGGACTACAGAAGTAAGCTTGGCATAATAGATACTGTTTCTAACATTTGCTAGAAATCAGGTACCCTAGGAAGAAACAAGAGAAGTCCTGAGCATTCATTAACAATGACTGACCGGCCCACTCCCTCCCCATAGAGTAAGAGCTATATTTAATGAACATGATATTAAAAGGCTGATCTCCAAAATCTGAAAAGTTCCCCAAGCTTTCCAGCGCTCCTAGGTAAAGATGGAAGAAATGTACATATCTTTGATTTGTAGATTTTTTTCCTAAGAACAGGGCCTTAATGGACCTTAATTCCTGAGCGTACTCAAGCCTGTTCCTGTCTGTGCATGAGCCTGTGTTGCACCTTGCCTCACCAGGATTCAGGCTAAATGCTTTCACAAAACCAAGGGCCCAAGTTGCTTTTCTCTACATCCACCACTATGCCTTGGCTGCCCCTGCAAGACAGGGACACAAGAAGGTCCCTTGGGGACAGAAGACTCCATCATCTTAGTGTGTCACTTCTTTATGTCTAAGGTGGCCAGTCCTCCTCCACAGGAGCAGACCAAGCCTTATAGAGACTCCAACGGACAGGATCCTACTCCTCTCTCAGTTAGAAGGGGCAGGACTCATTCCCTGTGACAGCTTTTTAGGTAATTTTGATATAAGTGAACACTGGTGACCTCTGAAAGATGTGGAAGTTTCTTCTAAAAGGATTTTGTGTCTCTGTCTGTAGCATCTTTAGGAAGAAATATCTAATGATTACATCTGCCATGAAAAATTGCTGAGCTGTATCATCTTCACAGGCTTATCTAGAGAATGTTTCAATTTAAAATACAGCATTTCAGAGTTTACTTCCTTTATTGGGAATATCTTATTTCCTGTCCGATGTTTATTCTCAGAGTGGCAGGAAAAACAATTTGGTTTCATTTTGCTTGCTGTTTCTCCTTAGTAACTTTTTTACAAGGCCGCGTCCAGATTATCTGTTCCTTCATAGCCACTCATGTGGGCGAGTGACACAGAGGTGGCTCCAAAAGCATGTCTTCATCTGCAACTGGTAGCTCTCCTGTTCTAGGGTGGCTCCTGGGGTTGCTGGACACTGCTGCTCAGAGTGGAGAGAGCCAATCTAATGAATTACAGCCCCTCTATTCGAAGCTCCCTACTTATTCCAGTACTCCAGGAAATCAAGTATTAGGCAGGTCAAACACACGAACTTTCCTGTAGTCATGGGAGTAACTGGATTTCAAACCCAGGACTATTATTGCTGAAGACACTGACATAAAAGCTATTTTAAGAATTAAATTGTATCATGTATCAATAACTTAAGGCCAAGATTTTATCCTAACACATGCTTTCCATATAACCTAGGTTACTTAATTTCATTAACTTAGGAGAAGATCAAGACTGATGGATACAAAGTTTCACCTACTTTTACCCTTTGCATCTATTTGGAAGTCTGCATCAGCCTTTACACACACTATTCCCCAAAACATATGCTGTGTGCTGTTTTTCCTCCTTGAAAACAGAGAGAGAGAAGACCCACCATGGCAACAAACAGAAGCAAACCAGAAACTGCTGAAGCATAACTGAAGGCTGGTTCTTAAATTACAAAAAAGAAATCTGGCAAGTCTCCTTTTAAAAGCAATTCTTGGAATTAATTTGCCTAGTTTGGAGAGTAGACAGCTTTCCAGGACATCATTTATCAAAGATTTTAGGGAGCTCTTAAATGCTACAAACTTAAGCATATGTAATATTGCCCCGTAACTCTTATTTGAGTTGAACAGAACTACTTGCACGGGGACTGCAAACCTCAGCCTTTTAATAGACCACTTCAACTTACTACACCAGAAGTAATTTTGGAAGGATCCTACCAGATGCGTTTTCTTTTCCTTTGGCATCTTGTGCAGCTTCATCTTCTGGGCAGGGCAGTCCTACGAGAAGGTATTTGTCCACAGGCATAGACACAGGACGTGCCTGCAAACTCTGGCTCGTAAGCCTGACAACTCCTTTGTCTTTCAGGTCTACTGGTTCAGATGCACTGTCTTTAATTTCAGTAGCTTCCAGAAATCCCATCTTACTTTTCTTTCTGCCTTTTGCTGGTGCACTGGCTGTGCGCCGGAGAATTCGATCGCCAATTGATCGCTTCCGTACATAGTGCCCGCTGGTTTCGGCAGAGCTGTGCTTAGGGTTCTTGTTAAACAACCCTCGGAGTCCTATCAGCTGCTTATTCTGAAAGAGTAAGAATAACCACAGGTTTGAGTGAATTTACGCTATTACATAATGAGTACAATGAAAAGAGCAGTTTTTTATGAATGATGAAGACAAAGTTAAAAATGCAGTAAAACAAAAATTCACACCAAGCAAGTCACATTGACTCCGACCGAGGAGCTATCATCATAGGTCCCCATGAATTCATGCATGTCTGTGTTTCTCCTCATTAGGATGGCAGCCTGCCACAATTACAAGAAAGGTTTGCCCAAAGTCTCCTAATCAGAGATGACAAGACTGCAAGAAGTGTGCTGCAGCGACAAGGCTCCACATTAACTTGGAGTTTTATGCATGGGCTTCATCCAAGCAATATTCAAATGTTTCAGAGTCTGAATGAAGAATGATGCGAGTTTGGCAGTAGCAGATCATGCAATTAGGAACCATTCGAGAAATCTGTGCTCAGCAAATGCAAAGTGCATGCTAATGAAGTCTACCTTGGTGGCTCCTAAAAAGTGCAATATTGTGTAACTGGGATTGAGGATTAAAGGGCTCCACTGAAAGGCAAAAAAATGCAAATACATTTGGCTAATGTTTTCAACAAGCAAATAAGGTAACAGTACACCAGCTGTAAATATAACCACTCTACAGCAAACCACTTAAAACTCTTTATTAATCCCTTTTAGAAACTTGACCAGATATCCCCACTTATAAGGATGCAAATGTGCATTCAGCCTTTTTTTATTCATTAGAAGCAACAATACAGCTCATGATTAAGGCAAGCATTAGATGAATAGACTAAACCACAATATAGAGATCAAATCTCAATGGGTGTTCCCTACTCCTCCTCCTCCGTTTGTCTTCCCTGTGAGTTACTCTCTACTATTTTTCTTGAGTGGATTTCACTGAAGAGCACAGAGCCAAGAGCAATCCCCAGACAGGCTCCCCTACAGACTGTCACCAAAATGATGTGTTTTCACACCCAGATGTGTGCAGATCTGGGTATGTATTGTAGATGCATTCCAAGGTGTTTGTTCCTGCTTTTCTTTTTAAAAATTAGCTGCTAAAAATAACTTATCAAATACTATCTTGTGGTGCAGTTAAAGTTCTCAACATTTACTTCTAAACCAAAATCAGTTCAACACACTGAAGAAATGTACTTACTGTATCTAGAGGTGATAATTATTAGGTGCTAACAGTAAGGACATTCATAAGTACATGCATACTAAGACTGGAGCAACAGTATGTTACTAATTTGTTTCAACTTTATTACTGATCAGTGCCAGAGAGCCAGGTACTGCTAATCCAATGCGGCATTCAGAACATCACAAAACTAAGCTGTAAGAATGATTTAGAAACCACACGAATCCTGTGAGGTTCTGTGGTACATTTAGATCCATTTTTATCAGAAGAATTAAAACAAAAAGACGTCATAAGAGATGTAAATTACCAGATATACCTACCTTTCCATAGATCTCATTAATGGTTATATGAACAAATATGGATGCTTCTGTCAGTCCTTCTAAATACACATGACGATAACCTAATAAAACAATAATATCACACCACAAATAAGCAACTGTTTGCATTTTGTGCACAACTAGCAATGACCATCTACAAAAATGAAATATATTCATTAAGTCACCTTATGTCTTTAGTAGAACTTATCTTATGTCCCTACAGGTTTTCTAAACCTCCCAGCACAAATTGCCTCCAAGTTATAAATAAGATATCAGTAGCAATTTCCAGAAGCACAGACACTCAAACTCCTAGAAATGGTGAATAAACCACTCTAAGATACCAGGAAAATTGTCCAAGCTTGTACAGAAAGTCTCAGACACAGGCATATACATCCTGCATAGATAACCTCATCCTCAACCCTGAGTTCAAAGCTGTTTGCTCTCCAGCAAAATGTCTAAGCCAAGCAAACAAGCAGGACTGACCAGGCACAAGGCTGCTAAAGGCCAGAGTTCTCTGTCCAACAAAGTCTCGCCCAATAGGGTCATGGTCCCAGACAAGAAATCGCACCAAGGCTATTTCAGGCATGTGGATGGTAAAAGTCAGTGTTTCCTCCCACACAGGATTAAACCCTGTAAAACAAAGAGAAATTTTGGGAAAAATAGTCCATAGTAAGCACTAGCCTCTATTTTCATGACGCACAGCAAGAGGCACAACAAACAAGCAGACCAAATACACAGATGAACACTCAGTCCTTATTGCCCATCAAGATCTAGGCACTCTCAATCTTCATTATGTAAGTAATTAAAAGTGAGAAATCTCTTGGACTGCTTTTACAAACACAATGGTCCTGGCTGGGCAGCTGGCAGGGATATCAGAGCAAGCTGCTGTTCTGCAGGACTATGGTAGGTAAAAGATGGACCAAAACAAAGAACTGCTCCCTCTGCTAAAGATGGACCAAAACAAACAGGAACTGCTCCTTTTTCACCCCAAGTTGTTGCCCACTGCCCACAGGAACTGATGGGCACCTCGCCTGCTGCACCAGACTGTCCCACTCTGTCATCCATCTCCTTCCCATGAAGGCTGAGGTAGCACTGAAACTGCCTAGGACATAATTTGCTTTCAATTCATCTGAAGTTATACATGTATTTTATATAAATAACACCAAAAACATATTTGGAACTTCTGCATAAAGGAGATTCAGGAATGATCCAGGAGCAAGACACTGTGTTGAAAAGTTCTTGTCCTTCACCTCTTGCTCTTCTGTCTCCCTATACCAGAAATTCTGTCTAGAAAGCAGAATTTATTTGGTAAAATACAATCATTTGATTTCATCAGGTAAAAAGCTTTGCAATTTAGAAAGTAATAACAGATACTGAATCACTTATAATGACTTGGTATTTGACTCTAAGAAGAAGAAATCAGCTATATTATCTTACCATTGTCGTCAACCACCCTGGTTTGGTCTTTGCAGCAGTCAACAGGTAACCCAATAATTTCCACCTCAACAAAAGGATCTATTATCTGTTTTTTTTAAAAACAATGTATTTTAAAAGCAAGCCAAAGATACAAGTAATGGTCAAGTTTTAAGGAAATTAATGCAGAGAGTTAATTCAAATTCACATGAGAATTCAAAAATATTTAATTCACATGAATTTTCAAGCAGCATAACCATGAGAAATGGCTTCATGAATTGTAAGCTGAGGTACAGTTTGTAGTCTCAAGAGCGATGGCCAGATATGACTAATTTTCAAAAAAGTTGTGTCATCCTCAAAATACAAAGCAAACTAGTTCTTAAATATCATGTGTAGGATACAGACTTAAATTCAACATATCTTACCTCTCCTCTGTCTCCTAACATTGAGTCAGGAGGCTTAGGGAGCTGCTGTCCACTGATGATTTTCAGAATAAGCTGTTTTTTAGGACTGGCAGGAAGTGGATCAGCAGAGTAGGGGTTGAACGTACCTAAAAGATGGCAAGGAATTAGAAGTGTCAGGAAAAAGCAACACAGAGTAAATATCACCCCCAAGATGCAGACATATAGCCAAAATTTAGCCATAATAAAGTACCTTGTAGAGTATGGAGCAGCTGTTAATGAATTTTAAAATCCCATTTCACTTTCTACAACCTCTTCTGAGCTGAGCAGCCCTTGTTTACATGATGACAAGGCAGAAAGTACTCCTCTAATAGCAGGGTTTTGCAAGATTAAGACTCATTTGAAAAGAAAACCCAAAACCTTTCTTCTGTAAAGTAGTAGCTTCAAGACATATCAATAATAATAACCCAGATCAGCACTCTGATCATGTTTCTTTCACAGCTGCCCAGATGTTAATGAGAACAAGCAACTGGGGCTGAGTAAGCTGCCTTCTGCAGCAGCAGTGCCTGCTTCAAGTACTCAAACTCCCTCTTATTTCTCAAGTACCTTTCAATCTGTGCCACTACTTAGAATGGTTTGGGTTGGAAGGGACCTTAAAGATCAGCATCTCCTCTTGGCCACATTAAGAAAATGAGTTAAGAGATACAGGGGCACCATCAGATCCCAAGTCCTCAAAACATGGAAAAACTGCCATGACATAACACTGAAAACCACAGCTGTAATTGTGTTTTTGGGACTGAACCAATTCCTTTCAAAGAGAACAAAATCCCACTGACTTGCTCAAGAGCTGGATTAAGTCCTGGACACTTGGTCCTGGGTCACTGCATACCGTGCTCTTCTTGCTTGCAGTTGGCTAGCCTAGGATGCCCTTTTCTTTTTTAAAACACATATTAAGATGAAGCCCTCAAAATGTATCTAAAATAACAGCAAGAGATTGTATGCTGCTACTTACACAGTCTGAGGGTGAGACACCATTTTTTGAGGACCAAAAATACATGGAATTCTGAAGTAAAATAAGCTTATAAATTATGGAAATATGACAGATTCTACATATGTTCTTATTTTTCTTTCTTTTGTCTTGACAACTTCATCATAAAGACATATTTCTGAAAGGCTTGAGACTTACAGTAGTAGATGCATAGCTGGACATTACCTTTGCACATCTGCTGAGGTTTCAGGACATAACCACAGTTGCCATTTACCCTAAATTTTGCATCATTTAATTGCATCACGCGGCCCTCAGATTGGTAGTTCAGTGCCACTGTTGAAAGAGAAGACTCAGGTGTAAAATATTTACTTAGCACACACAAAAGAAATGGGAATTAAGCTATCCATGCAACACCTACCTAACTGGCAACCAACGTTCCAGTAAGGTAGAGGATTGAAGTTGCTGGAGTCGATCCGGTAGGCTGATGGGTAGACCCTTGTAAGCTGCCTCTGGTTGTAAAGCATAAACTGCTCGGCCTTCTGCTGAACGGCTTGGTGGGCTCTTGTTTCACTGAACGACAGCACATTCCCTGTTGAGCCTGTGTGTGTTGTTAAACCAACAAACAAGTTACAAAGTGATCCCAGGAGATGAGGCCTGAACTCAGACTTCAGTTGGACCAGTACTGATCAAAGGGAACATCAGATTTAGTCCAAAGCCACAAGGACGGATTGTCTTTGTCACATGCAAATCACATACATGGCACAACTGAAGGGCACTGGTTTCCCCTTCCAGGAGGGTCTTTTGGGCTACCTTCAAGTTTCCAGACTTACAAGGAAAGCCAAGCAAGACCTTATGCTAATTGCCAGGGCCTTTTCTCCTGCAGATCACCAGACACGATTGCTATTAATGGCAGCGTGATCAAAACCATCGTACTGAAGAGATAGCAGTGTGGGGAAAGACCAGGAGGGCTCAGATTTTGCTCTTGTCCTTGTAACACATTCAAAGCTGCACTCAACCCATTTCTCTCTCTGAGGTTTCTGCACACTCATCCTTTCTCTAAATAATCCAAGCAATCTTTTCCAATGTCTTCCCTCTGAGCATTTTATCCTCTTAAGCAGACTCTATTTGACCATCTCTGAAAAACAGACTGACCAAAAGAGTTTCCCTAGGCAACAGTGCTCAACTTTGGG
The DNA here is from genome assembly GCF_000695765.1 of Mesitornis unicolor. NCBI lineage: Eukaryota > Metazoa > Chordata > Aves > Mesitornithiformes > Mesitornithidae > Mesitornis > Mesitornis unicolor. The sequence goes on from NW_010206946.1 coordinate 22,914, forward strand.
GGATCAGTTGGACCAACCCAACTGTACCATCTTTCCATGCCCATCTCTTCAGGAAAGCACAACATCCAGAGGAAAGGCAGCTGCAGAACTGTGTTCTGAAGAGCAGACCCTTCTCTCCAGAGGGCCATGAGTTATCAGATGGTTCACCTGTACCACTAACCACAGCCAGACCTGCGGAAAAACCTGAGCTGTCTCAGCTCAGTACAACAAGACTGAAACTCCACGGTACCGTGTTCCTGCAGGATATTTTGGACTCTGTTTCTCCACAGTGCTTTCAGGCTCCTTAATTTCTCTCATTAAATTCTATTAAATTAGGAATTAATTTTATAGTAATTACAGAATTTCACACACAGTTTGTTCATGTACATTTGATGGCCTTTCCCACAAATTCCTCTGCAACTTTCACAATTTCCATTTTGCTTTTAACATGTTTGGTGAAACAACTGCACTCTTTCTGAACAGGGATCATATTTATCACAATTAAAATCTATCACATTACTAAATTGTACTTAAAACTGATACAGTTAAAAGAAGACATCAAATTCTATAAGACTGTGAAAAGGAAAGGGTTCTCCTGAAAAAAGCCTAATTTTAAAAATTGCTACTAAATCATGAATGTCCTAAGAAGCCAAGGGAAAGGATATTTCCTAGTGAAGGAAAAAGGTGGTGTTTTACTCTTTCTCCATAGTTAAGTAAAAGGAAGAGGCAACCACTCTGCTTTTAAAACATCTTTCAAAATTAGTGCAACGTTGAAAGCACAGACATGCTTCCTATCCAAACAGAGGAGTGAGGAAGGTCCAAGCCTTGTGCCTGCAGCCTTACCGTCATCTACCAGATCCTGGGCTGCCACTGAGTTTGTGTACACCACGAGGTCAGACAGGGCTCGGCACAGCTTCACTGTTTTTCTTCGACGACCCAGTCTGCTGAAATATATATAATATATAAAACAAAGCGAGAATTTTCAATATTTAAAGCATATTTCAACCACCTTTTCTGTTCTTTTCACCAATAAGGAAATAAACAGCTGTGAACAGGGAACTGTATGTGGCAGACTCCCTTATAGAGGGCTCCAAGATGACTGCTCCCCTTGTACCTCTATAGTCACAGTACACTAAACATTTTTCATTTAAAACACAATTAAATAGCTGCACCATGGCGTTTCTCAACAAAAACAAGGCAGGCAGTTTTGAGCTGTCTGAAAACAGAATGTTTCAGAGACAACAAATACATTCTCAATGGCACTTTCTGATTGCTTTTCTTTGCATTCTCAAATGTAATAAAGTTGTCTGGACTGTGATGTATCCTTATTTAGCCTAAACACTTTTCTTTGAGCACTGTTTACAGCAGGCGAAATGCAGATTGGCATTTTCCCATTAGAAGAGCATTACTACCACATTTCTGTTCAGTTTAAGAGTAACTGTGATTTCAGACTGTGAAAACCTACACAATCAACATATCGGGCTGCAGCAGTCCCAGCAAAATACACCCCAACAGCAGCGTCATACACAACCTACTCCTACACAGAGTTCCCTGAGGCAGCGACAGGCAGATCCTGACGGCAGTAACACGCCTCTGGCTTTAACTGAGCTGTAAAACTCTGGTGATTCACAGCACACCTGTGGAGCTGCCCCGTTTCCTTTCCTGAAGGGTTTTGCTGGCTTTCTTCATCATCTGATGTGCTATGGTATTTGGCTGCTGCCTTCACAGCTTTCTGCTGGGGAAGAAGAAAGCAGAGCTGTGTCAGGTTATGGCTTGTTTCTACAAATTCACATTACTGTCATTAACACCAGGCGGGTGGGTGAGCTGCAGCAGGTTTGCAGAAGAGGAGCAGTGTCCTACAAGGACGCAGGATGACCCCTGGGGGTGTGACAGCAGCAAACCCTGGGTGGTACATCAATGTTTCCATCCATGTGGAGAAGGAAATCCTACACAAAGCATCTGCTGTCACTTTGACTCCAAGGATGCAAGCCTGCAGCTGTGGAGCAGGTTTACCTGCGGGCTACCAGACAAATTATGTCTGCAAGCTGGCCAGTCCATTGCAGGCCACTGCGTCTTCTACAGCTTCCCTCCCCTGCTGCCTCCTGACGTGAGGACAACATTGCTCCACTATGGCTGGGGGGGAAAAACTAATAGCTCATATCATGTTTAACAAACATCTATAGGTACAGTGCATTGCTTACACCTACCTATGCTTCCCCCCCCCCTCCTCCGAGTTAAGAAAATTTAACACATTCATTTGTGAAGGTGAGAACAGAGTCTAGGCAAAAATTTCAAACATCATCTTTCTGGCTTTTTGAGCCACACATACAAGCATTCAAATTATTCTAAATCATTACAGTATACAGTACAGAAAATAGCTATAATAAAAATATTAAACTCTCAAAAGCAGTTTTTTCATAAGCACCTATTATTTAATACAGTTTCCAATTTCAACAACATTACATCTTTTGTAACACTAACTACAGCTTCAAGTGAGAGTTTTTCATTCCCTTCTCATCAAGAGGTAATTAACGTAACTGAGAGCTCCTTATCCTTTTGCTTATATGGCTAATTGGACACAGATTTCTTTTCTCCCGCTGTGCACCAATAATGCACATAATTTAGTTTGCTGTGTTCAGTGCTGCAATAAAGTTGACTCTACTGGAAATCACTGGCATGGTTCAGTTCTGTATCCAAAGGTCCAGACTGTGGATGTTTCCTGCTGTTAACTTGCAGGAATTGTGAACCCTAGCATCTTTGTCCTTCTTTGGCAGTTTTTAAAGACTTTATATATGGATGTAGTTGGCACAACAGCCAGACAAACACATCACTGGTCAATATCCCTGTGTGGTTAATTCTGTACCTGCAAAAGTACCAATAGTAACCACCCTTCCCAGGTATCTTTTTAGCTGGAAAGGCACAAGGGGGAACTTATTGGACATCTCTGTTGCCTCAGTCTACAATTCAATCACTATTTTAAAATAAAATCTATATATATACTCTGTCTTATTTTTTTCAGCAGAGATGAAACAAATGGGTTTTCCAACCTGCTATATCCATTAGGATAACTAGCTGAAGTAATTAAATTATCGACATACTTTCCAGTCCTCAGTGTAAGCAGCAGTTTTTAGTGGCTGACTTTTGTCTGTGCCATTTCATTCCACAGCATTTGCTTTCCCATAGGTGACCACAAGTTACAACATGAAGTGTCCACTATCATGCACAACAGGTACCTGCAGATTTCACCATGCACTGAGGGAATAATGTGCACTTAGCTAAAGCTGCTGAAAGAAATATGACCACTTTGAACATATGTAAGCATATAATGGAAGTGTAAATATGAGTCCTGGTATTTTTGATGGCTCCTAGCTGGCTTCAGGACAGATAAGCCGGTGACTGATGAACTCCTATGAAGTATTAAATTGCCATTTTTCCTAAACTGCTGTTCAGATTATCAGTTACAGAGTGTGCTCCATGCCCAGCTGCAGCTTTCACGATGGCTAGTACTGAAGCAGATACAGGCGGCCAGCAGCTGGGGGCAGAGGGAGCCACTGGTGGCACCGTGACTCAGCTGCAACTTGCCACATGCCTCTCATGATGAGCTTATTGCTTGTTTACTTACTCATCTGCTAATTGACTCTGGGAAGAAGGAAGAATCAGTTAAATCAGCTCATGCTGAGGCTCCACATTCAATACATCCAAGGGAGTGTGGGAACAGGGCAGGGGGTAACAGGAACACATTTGTCAGGATGTGGGAATGGGAGGAAACGTGGGTGTGCTGTCCCTTTTGGTGGCTGCTGTCTGTCCAGCTGTGAAGTGAAACCTCACCATTCGTTTGAATTATATCAGCTCTTGCTTGGTTCAATAGAGCCGCCACAGTAAGACCCAGTGAAGCAGACAATTAGTCCTACCAGCTACATAAACATATAAATGCTACATATGAAACCATGAAGAGATCAGAACACATTTTCACAGTAGTAAATATACCAAGTGTAACCACGTAGACTTTCCTCGCTGCCCCAGACACACTGAGCAGCAACATAAACCCAGCATGTCTACAATGCTGTCAGACCTAGAGCAGCAAACTGAGTCATTTTACTTACTCTGTGTTTACCGAAGTTGCCCATTAATGATCGGCTATGAGACTTTTTTCCACCTTCTTTTGTGTCCAGATTCTGTGCAGAAAAAGTGCAATAAAAAGTGTAACTAGAGACCTTCAGAAGTATCTTTAAAGAGTCTGCTGCAGTCTCTAAAAGACATAGTTTCAACCTAACGTAAGTTCTTTTAGATTCACTATTAGAAAGGTACAGTGATTGCAAGTGAGAATAAAAGTGAGTTAAAGTCTAAACAGAGCATACTGATCTGTGAACACCAACTGAAAGCCAAGATCTCACTACAGGACTTTTCTCATTTCTTTATATCCTTGATAGCTTAGCACTCCTCTAACGGTAAGGAAAAATACTGACATTAACACTCAAGACAACAACCAACATGTAGAAAGAACAGCCTAGCAAAAATAGGCAACAAGCAACAAAACAGCATCTGAAAGTGCACTTGAAAACAGCCACAAAGGAAGAGGTATGGTGGTGGGGGTATGGTCTTCCTAACAGACAAATGTGGACTTCCCACAGGCAGCCTCAAGTCCAAGTTTCACATTAACAGCCATGCCCCTACACACCAGTCTGAGAATTCCTGGCAGCATCTAGCTTCTTCTGTCAGGAAAACACATCCCTTTATCTCCTAAAGAGCAAAACAGAGACCTAAAGGTGCTGAAAAATCTTCCCCCAGCATTTCAGCAAGTTCAGTGAACTCCAGCTTTTCCCTGTTCAGTGCTGAGCTGGAGTTCACTTCTGACACTCACAATGGTAAGGGCACCAAATGGGCTCTTTTGGCACAAAAATGTCAATAACCTCTGCACCTACGCTCAGAGATTTGGTCCTAGCTCAGGCTGAAAGGTTCTGTAAATTGTAGAAGGAAACCTTAGCAGATAAAGCACTTTTTCTTCCTCAGATAAGAGTGAGAGCTGACAGTTTCAGCAGCAAATCCAAACCAGCATCAGGCCTGACTGACAGTGCTGAACACATCATCTTCCTCCCTCACGCCTCAAAAAACTTACTTGGCAACTACTGAAGATTACTGCATAAACCTGCATTGTGAATGTTCTTCTTTTTAAATAGCGAGTCTTTGGGAAAATGAAAGGCACATCAGTAACGAAGTAAAGGAAAATGAGGTTTGACCAGCAAAAAAGCAGAAAAATTTCCCAACAGATCCCGTTCTGGTACATCAATTACCCAGTAACTACCAGAAAAAGAGCTTTACAACACCACCAAACAAAGCTAGCTAAAGATTTACAGAATTACCAAACCACCCCAACATTTAACTTTTTAGTTTCCTTGTATCTAGGTCAACAAATTAATTTTCCAGTTGTTTTAAATTATTATTACTAATTGTTCAGCTCTGTATTGCTTTAAGACCTTTGAAAACAAGTCACATACAATCAGGCTTCACAAAGGACTGTTGTGACAAGGAAAGAGATCTCTAAATGTCCCTTAATAATCTAAAATAAGGCAATTAGAAATGTCTATCACTTTGTAATATTACCCGACAGATGTTTGAATAACGCACTTGAATGACTGAAGGATTTCCAGTATCCTGGTCGCGTCAGTGACATACACTGAGTAATCTTAGGCATCATATCCAACACAACCACCTTATGGACATTTGCATTCTTTAAAAAAATAACTCCCTGCCCCCTCAAATGCTATTTAGGGGCCAATCATTTTCCAAATACCAATACTCTTTATTGAGGTAATAAAAATTCCAATATATTCAGCTGTTTTACAAAAATAGTTTGATGTCAAAAGGGAAAACAAACATACAATTCTTGATATAAAACAGTCTGGGCACAAAAATCAGAACCTTGCTTAGGGCAGTACAAACAAAATCCCATGTTTTAATGCTGTGCACACCACCACTTTGGGTTATGTGCAATATATACTGCATTGTCTAACACTGAACAGAGCATGCAAAAGGAAAATACTCCACATACCTGTTTCAGGTTAACATTTAAACCCTCGTGAGTGGCCCTCAACAGAGCTCTCACAGTGAAGCTGTCGGGATCTTCTTTGTCCCTGATTTGGGATTCTTTTATCAGAGACTCCAGTTTTGTTCTTATAAAAGATTCCACCTGGTGCTCAGTTGCACCATTACTCTGAAAGACATGAAGAAATCCTGTTAAAGTAGATCATTACATCCATTACTTCTGGGACAGCCCAAGGGAGCATTACACACACTTCAGGCCATGCAGCACTCCCAACATCTCCTTTCTCTGGGCAAGAAAAAGCTTCTTGCATAATCCAGCTTTGGCCTTTCTAGTGGGGGCTTTTACTGCCATTTCTGTTTTCATTTTTTCCCTTCAGTCCTCACAATACACAATTTACCCTGCCTCACCAAAGCACAGTCCAGCATGCAGATCACCCCAGAACATGGGCCTGAGGTTAGGCTCTGTTTCTCAGTCACAAGGCTGACCTCCTTTTTCAGAAGACAATACGAATCCTCAGTTAATGAACTGCCACACTTCCCCCAGAATACTACATCACCTAAGCATCGTTAGATTTCTGCTCCAAACAGCAAGACAGAGAAAGCAATTACTGTTAACAACAGGCGTATGGACTACACAGACAGAAAAAAGTCTCTTACATAAGGTGTTTAAAATAAAAGTGGATGCTACAGAACAACAGTTTGCCCTGGCGTTCCTCTGTCCATGGAGTGTGAGACCTCACCTGAAACAGGAGAGAAAATCCGACTCCTCTGTCCTAGCACGTTCCCCTTCTAGCCCAAGGACATTCTGTCTTGAAGGACTGCCAAATATTGTCTTAGGCCTTCATGTTGAAAAAAGTATCCCCTTATCAGAAGTGCTCAAGCCACATTAGCAAAGCACACGTGGATTACCCAGATGCTCCAATTGAACAGTGTGCAACTACAAATTAGACACTATGTGGGTTCAGAACTGCTGGAGCAATCTTATCTCCTCTTACTATACCCATCATTAGTTAAATTTATTTAATACATGCTTTTTCCCCTGAACTTACACCTGTTGAAGTTGGGACCTGTAATTAAAACAACCACACCCCTAGAGATCTATGGGATTGGGGGTCTTTAAGTTTCCTCATAAATTAGATGATGCCAAATATTTCCAGTTCTGTAGCAAATAGTAACAGAAATATAACATTCTGAGTCATTGAGCAAGCTAATTTTATCCCATGCCTCAAGCATTTACTACAAGGCTGTAGTTCTGTATGAGGCTGTGCTGTGGAACACAGCGGTTGAAAGAAACCCAAGTGCAATCTAACCTCTAAATAATTAAGAAATTAATTAATCGTGATTCTGTCCAGTAGCATAAAGGGGGTTTATCAAATCAGTCCCTCTGTGTGGTATACTTGAATCTCCAAAAAGCTGTTTCTGACAAGTTTTTTCACAGCAGCACAGGGGCATAACCAGCATACACAGATGTTTCCTCTGAAAAAGTTCAGTTGGGGACTTCTGTGCCATGTAAAGCAAATCTCAAGCTGTTCCGAAAAACCTTTAATTGTCAATAGCAGGCAGAAATGATACAGACAATTTAAAAACTCAATATGCAAAACAAAAGCAGTTAGTGAGAACTACAGTAGGTGTATGTGTGGCAACAAGGCAGGCTCACTGGGCTACATTCAAAAGTAGAGATAAACATGATACTTGTTACATAGTAATTGAATTTAGTCTATTCTTTCTGCATCTCCTTAGTATTTATTGGGTTCAGAAGTTTTAACTGGTGAAGCAAGGCTGCCTCTTGACTAGAAAAAAGCACCTGCTAGATAAGGTGTATTAGCATTGCACATGAGCTTCAATTTTTTTGCAAAACAAAAAAAAATGTATTAATAAAATTAACAGCCAAAAAACAAATGAGAAATTAAGAAATAAAGGAACAGAAGGCAATCTTCAGTGTCAAAGGAACAGAAGGACTGAAAATAATCATGTTTTACACCTTTTTTTCATTTCTACGTTTCCTTTCATAATTTTAATCTAAAAACTGCACAGCAATTCCATCATGCCATTGCTCTGACTACTACACATCTGTATGTGAAAAAATCCCAGCATGCTAACAGTGCTGGCATCAATATTTTCAGTCCAGTGTACCTAAAATACTTCAATCTGTTATTTATATTATTCCAATGACAAAGTGTACATTTCCCAACAATGTCATTCCATATCTACCTGTGGAATTATATAATTTCTGTATCTTAAGGACTTGACTTAAAAAAATCAAAGTTAAAAACTCCAATCTGCTAACAACTATGAACAGGATTACAGAGCATGTGTGTAAAGTGTAGAGATGTAACAGTTCTGGGAGCTGTGTATGTCCACGTACATAGCAAGGCTTTAACTTGCAGTCATCTTCAATCTCATCAGCGCTGTCCTCATCTGAAACTTCTCCTTCTTCAGCATCTGCTCCAAGACTGTATGGCAGCTTTTTACCCTAAAATGAGGAAAAATAAATGCCCATGTAGTCCATGTTATGTAGCGCAAAGACCAAAATAGCCCATTCCTCAGCTATTCCTTATGTAAATTGTGACCAGAGCTTAGAATTTGTTTTCAGAGTCTCATGCAAACTGGCTTCAGATTATCACAGGTGATAATTTAACTATTTCTGGAAGAGTTTGTTACCGCAAGCTCTTTCATAAAAAGCAAACCATCTCCCACCTCTGTAGCAAGCCAGCAAGTGTCCAAAAGACATTTTTTAATTGTCTCCCAGCTACTTCAGGCTTACCCTTAGCAAGCAGACTGTTTTAGAGTTTTATTTTCAGTATACAAATCAGAAGCTGAGATTTTGTTAAAGGCTCTTCATCAGAATGGCAAATGCAGACACAAAAGAACTTGCTGCAAGCAGTCTTCAACATGAAGGAAGCAGCAAAGCCTATTTTTATATTGCATGCTCATGCAAGAGTGTAGCCAGCAACTGAGAATTAGTTGCTAATCTGTACTGCGAATGCCATATACCTACATCAGAAAGGAACTACTTTAGTTCCATGTCTAGTTTCCAACATCTGATTAATGGTGAGCATCAAACAGGGGCAACTGGCTACTTCTGGTAAAAAAAAAAAAAAAAAAACCATTAAAAAAATAAGAGGCTCCAACAGATTAATTACTCTTTTTAGAGCATTCATCTTTAATTCTCCTTATAGCAAAGCCCAGCCATGGGTACCTTCAAAATGCTGGTTATGGGGCCTCTGAAGGTCTCTGGTTCAATCTCGCACCAAAGGAGGAACCTCAGCAGCTCCAGACGAGCTCTGCTTTGAGGAGTTTTGCAAACCCTTGCCTCTTGCTTTACCATCTGCTCCTTAATAAATCCTCTACTAAACTTGCATTATTACTTTTGCATTTTCCTCACTGATTGCAGAAACGCTTGCCATCTACCTGTTTCAGCAGTGATGGAGGTAGATAAGAATCGCACTCATATTTCTGCAGAAATTAAGAGGATTGATTTACAGACTCCATTTTGAAATTAATAATGCTGCCCTGGTAACGTGTGGGTCAAATTCACTTCACGCTGGCTTAAATCCATAAGTACTATTAGAAATACTCTCTATATACACTAGCAAGATGACAACTACGCCATTACTCGAAATGGTTTTGCTAATGAATCAATACTCTGTTGCAAAGGAAAATGTATAAAATGGTGCAAAATAATAGCAAAAATATGAGAAATTGGCTTACTTCTCAGCAAGACAGTGGTTGCTAAATATGAATATAACTATTACCATTTTCCAACAGGGCTGCTTACACTAAGCAGAAGATGGGAGACAGGGCTTTGGGAAAAGATACTGTGATGCTTAAAATAATATTCTTCTTTCTGAAAACGTTAGTTCAGCTCCACACCATTCTGTAACTGCTCACAGGGTTTCAGCACTGACACCTGAAGAATCAAACTAAGTTACAAACTCAAGTGTGCTCGGAAAACTAGCTCAAAAGTTCATGTGAGAACATCACAGTACCAAACCTCTTGCCTTTTGGTGAGCTGATGTAGTATTTCAAACCAGGTTTGCTGGGTTTTGTGACAGTACTGACATTATATACTGTTTTGTTTGTTCTCCACGTGCTTGCATAGCTCATTAACTGGCAGTCACATAAGAAAACTGATTCAGTGAAATTCAAAATCACAGTTGAGAAACAAAGGTTCCCTAATTCAGAGGCAGCTCTGTACTATACACTAGAATATGTTCAAACCAACACCAAACCAAAATTGTGGATCCCTGTAGCCAGCTTGATACAGAGGATAAAGGGGGGAAAAAAAAAGAGTATTTCAAGAGTTCACAGTGAAGTAATTGCCCCCATGTAAATTAGACAATCTAATAAGCCACAGCTCTACTAATCACTCTCTCAAAGGTTCTGCCTTGATTTCTTTCTTATTATATCCATCTTGGTCTCTGAAATCCTTTCAGAGCAAATAGTTTACACAGAGAGGCCCACACAATTAATCTTGCATCCAACACCAACTTCAGACAGTGGCTGTAAGGAGCAGTGAGGGAGGAGGCCTTGCAGGACTGAAGTGCTCTTCCTCCATAGCCACAGGTGGTGAACCGTGAAGTCTCATTTAGGAACTACTGCTCAGAGCAGGGCAAGGGGGAAACACAAGAAAACGCAAGAAATTCTCAGATGCTTTTATATTACTGCAGAATACTTTGTCCAAGGAGGATAATGTTGAGATACTAGACGGATATGAACCATACAAATATCCACTAATAACAAATTGTCTAAATAAAAAAAAAAAGGGGGGAAAAAAAAGAAAAAAGAACATACCAGGTTCAGGTAACTGTGTCACAGTTCTTTCTATTCATAACAATGGATTTTATCGATTTTTTTGCTCTGCTGACTTGATGCTAAGGTTTAAAAATAAACACCTCTGATTTTAACACTCTCATATAAGATGCTTAAGTAATAGAATTTTCTTTCCACTGCTGTTGCTATCACCTCCCTGTTGAAACAGAAGTGCTCTGGGACACTTGTCAAGTCCAAGGTAAAATCTGTTTCAATGCCTCTGCAAAGCTCAGAATTCTAACCCACTCGGTGCATCTGTACTGTTCCACATGGCACTGCTGAATCAGCTCTCCAAAGCCAAAGAAAAATCTATGACAGATATCACATGCTGACTCTTGTTGTGTTTTGCAAACACACGTTACCTTCACTAGGATTTTCCCTTTCAAATTTTGAGGGCTGGGCAGCTGCCTGGAATCTCCAGTGGTTACAGGTGACAAGTCCAGTTTGTCATCGAATATCTCCTTCAGGTACTGAGCAATCTTCTTTTGCTGCTGAATACTGCAATGGTTTTCAATAGACAATATCACTGGAAACCTAGAAAAAAAACAACAAAAACCAGACATTGCCATAACTGCGTCTTAAAAGAGAAGACCTGCACAGCTCACCACATGCACCGATTTAAGCAGTTTGCTTTTGCGTTGTCAGTACTCTGAAAACAACTCATTTTGGGAGGAAAGAATGTGCACATAAGCACCCAAATCCCTGCTCTGCACAGGGTCACAGAATTTCAAAATTATCATCACCAAGTGTGAGGCACAGGAAAACTTCCAATAAAGCTCAGCAGCAACACAAAGCTGTTTTGTTCTGTGTAGCTGAGAAAAGTTACACTATTCCTTTATAAGCATGTACAAAGTCTTGATAAGCTGTAAGTGACCAGCAAACTGCTCCTGGAGAAAAGCATTTTGAATCCAACAGATTCAAAGGAATTGCCAATTCCTCTCTGCTCATCTTCTGCAGATCGACAGCCACAGGGACCATTTGCCTTTGTCTTAAGTCCAGCTACAGTGAGTGACAGCAAACCTCTGAAGATGCCTAAACTTTGAAGAAGGGGAAATATTTGGCAATACTTTCCAGAATGCTCTCCCATGCTCCACGTTTCTTGAGCTAAAGACATTGTTTCTGTATATAACAACCTATTTCTACCACAAATTTGTACAGCAAGCCACAGCATCCTATGACAAGGAACCATACAGCCCAACTACACAGTGAATGAAGAACCACATCTTTCAGCTCTGAATTCACCAGCTCCTATTTCTAATCAAGAACACCACACTTTCAGGTTTTTTGTGGTGTGGGTTTTTCACCCCCTCCCCCACACCCATTCTTGTGTCACTTTTTTCCCCTTTCTTAATAAGAAGTAAGCATTTTCCATTTATTCTCTCTAAACTACTCCAAATTTGTATATCCACTCCTGATTTGAGATTGTTGTATAAATATGGTTAAACTCCATTATTTTAATAATAAATCGTTATATAGTACACCCTGGCAAACAAAATAGAATCTGAACATTACCTCACATCTCAGTACTTCTTCATACCACATATGAGACAGCTTTTAAATCTTCCTACTGAAATAAAGTATTTTCCTTGGAGAATATTATGATAATGATTTTTATGGAGAATTTCCCTGTGGATATGAGTGGGAAGTTCTGTTCAAAGGATCAAAATATTCTGTAGATATTTAACAGTCTCAGACTGTTCATGAGTTTACAATGCAAAGTTTATAAAGCCTTACTAACTTAGTTTGAACTTTCTAATCTGACTGATGGAAAGCTCATGCAGTTCTACAATAAATATGACACAGGCAATTAACAGAGGAACAGAACAATCTGTATAATTTCTCAGTATGTTTAAAGGAATATACGTTCCTGATATTGATTGTTGGTTTTGGCACGGGATTAACCACCCCAAACAGACAGGTGTAGATTCAAAACTGACTCTACACTTACTCATTTTTGATGAAGGCGTATTTATTGATGGTTTCTGCCACATCACGGAAGAGTATTTTAGAGGTAAGAGTATAGCCATGGTGCACTACTGGCTCTCCATCTGGACCATCCCAGCAATCCACTATTAAGAAAAGAAAAGCTGTGTATTAAGAGATGCCCATGATCTTGCTTGCCAGCAGAACTCATGTACACTGCTCAACCATGCAGGCTGATATACCAGCTGAGTTAAGACTAACAAGACAGTCTTTTCTCACCTCAAATAAGAAATCTGCAACCTCAAACTGGTTTTTCCCCTTACATTAAACTGAGGGTTTTTTCCCCCTACATAAAACTACAAAGGTCAAATAATGTTTACAGCTATCTCTTGGGAAAGCAGCTTCTGCTTCTGAAGACAAACTATTAAAAAACAATGTAGTCTTTTTCCACTCCCCATTAAACTTTCAAGTTTATAACTGATGACAGTAAAACCAGGACAGTAATATTTTCCTAATGAATTACTGTATCTTGGACTTACACCAAATTTACCACTGATGTTGCCAGGAGTTTACTACTGAAGTTAATCAGACATGCTTTAAGTTTGTCACTGAGTTTGTACTTAAAAGAAATATCCATCCCACTCTCACAACCATCACGTTACACTAAATCACACCTTCAATGCATCGACATCCATCCTGCAGCACGCGTGCGTACATCTCTGCCCTGGACTGGGACAGCAGCTGGTCTCCTGTCAGGTACGTGTTGTGAGAGGAAGCAATGAAGTAGTTACAAAGGGGCTGATCCATGTCCTGATGCACTTCGCAATGCAGAGGGTTAAATACATCACACACAGGACTGCGCATGAAGTTGGTGAAACCTTTGAACAAAGAGAAAGGGTTTTTCCACGGATGCAGTACATTTTACCAGGTGAATAATTTGCAATCTAACATTTGCTTTTTTTCTGTTTGCACTTGTCAGTCTCCAAAACTACTGAATCACATAGCAGGGATTAATCCTCCTGTACCCCACGTTTTCAGTATATTAACTGCTGTCAGTGCACACTGAAGAGGCTGCACAGACTCGGTCCACAGCTGGCACACACATAAGTGTGTGAAGCCTATGGAAGTTCTGATGCCTTTGAGAAGGACACATTCCCAGGATCCAACCCTTGTCCTCAGACAATTATCAAAGAGCTTTGAAATGGAAAAGCAAATATAATCTAGAAAGACATTTAGGACTGCCCAAAAAATCCCCAACCAAACAACAAGCATTGGCAAAGCATGGCATTAAGCTAAGCCTCTTCAGAAATTAATAAACAACCAATAGTAATAAAAGTAGGATTCTAAGAGAAGCGTAAAACTAACAAATAGCAGCTATCAGAGAAGACCGAAAAACTCCACAGATCAATATAGCCACTGCCCAACCTATTTTCAGATCAGAAGTTTCATTCAGACCCTCAAAAGGGGCAGATGACAAAAAAGCAGGGGAAAAAATTCTCTGAAACCTTGGAGAACCTCCCCACACCAAATCCAGTGCACAGAGACAAGCCTGTGTGCTGCAGCTGCCTGCTGCAGCTCAGACAAAACCACTCTGCTAATAACTGGAACAGAAGATGATGCTACTACTTCTGTTAGAACTGGTGGAAGAATATATCCTCCCTCACAATTATTCAGTGAGATAAAATGATTTGTTCATCCAGATGCTACTGCAAACAGACAGTACACAGCTAAACCATGAGTCATTACTGTTATAAAAACAGTCTTCTCCTTCTCAAACTGGTATTCCCTATCCTCTCTTGATTCTTGTTAAAGCATCAGGATAACTGAGAAATCGGATCAAATGCTTAGGCAGCATCAGGCCGCATTTCCTGGGATGCTGAATTGTGCCTTGGAGGGTGAGTGATCTGCTTAGAGGAACAGAGCTGGTGGAAAGGAGGGGACCTCAGAGTCAGAGGACACAAAGGATCTGAGCTGTGCACCATGGACCCTTGTGATGGTAACAGGCAAGAGCTGTCCTGTTCTGCTCCACCTCAAGTGTGATGTCTTGTAAATAAGAGGAAGCTGAGGAAAACCCTCAAATATTGGGCAGCAGAAGAGATGCAGGATATGACACCTGCAAGAATAAAGGCTTGGTGTTCTGCAGATCCGTCAGGACTTGTGCTGCTGTTAATGCCCCAGAGGTCCCAAGTGGAGATGTAATCTTCAGAAGGTACAGAATCACAGAATCACAGAACGTTAGGGATTGGAAGGGACCTCAAAAGATCATCCAGTCCAATCCCCCTGCCGGAGCAGGAACACCTAGATGAGGTTGCACAGGAAGGCGTACCAACAGCAACAAGAACAAAACAAAAGAACACACTCCTACCAAAGTAAAGACCTGACAATTTAAACAGATCATAGGACAGAAATGGGAGCCAAACTGATATCCTGGCTTGGGAGCAAAGGTTTTTGGGTTTTTTTGATGTTATCGCTGTCACTCAGGCTCCATCCCAGGGACCCTCTTTGCTGCACACAAGCACTGTTCCCACTGCAGACACTGTGTGGACAGGGCAGCAGCCACCCAAAAGGCTGCACTGCAGTACAGGGAGCAGGGGCTGTGCCAGCCAGTTCACCAATCCACACAACTCATTCTAGTTTCATTTTCTCAATGCTGCAAGTTTATGTGAGAAGGTGGTACTCGGTTTATAGCTATGTAAATCACATCAGCATTGAAGTTTCAAAAATATGTCCTTTGAGAATGAGAAACATAAAATATTTCCAAAGGAAAGTGCAAACAATACCAACCCTGAAAGCAACTCAAACATAAAAGCAGCAGCAGTAAGGTTAAGAGGAGCAGAAACGCCTTCAGAAATATATATATATTTTTTTAAGTGTCATAGCTTGTTCATTAGGCTTTCCTTATTTCAGTTTAAGTGCAGTGCCCTGGGTGATACCAGCAGCTTGTTTAAGATCTGGGAGGCTGTACCCAGGATTTAAGTACCACGCAGAGGAACATTTCTCCCCTAAAATCCCCATGTCAATTATGCTTCTTCATGGAAGTTATCTTCTGGGCAAATACACAGTTAGCAATAAATTCATGCAAGCCCAAGGCATTCACATTACTGTATGATGGCTGTGATGTATGGCTGTAAAACACTCTGCTAATTCACTCTCATCTCTCCCATGTTTCACAAAAATGCACCTAGGCTACGCCGATGATCTATATAACTATTGCGGTAAAATATTATAAGCTACACCAAAACACTGTTAAAGCTTTTCTATTCCACTACAGTACATCAAGACAAAACTAATTTCAAAATCAAAAACTTTACCTTCAATCCCAAGAACATTTTGCTTCTTGTTGTCTTCCGACACTTCAAACTTCTGTATGATGTCAAGGCAATACTCTGGCGTCACATTATTCATCTGCATAGAAACAACAGTGTTGGTGCGCTTATTTTTAATACCATGTCACCACTGTGCCAAAATCTACTTTAGGCTTCTAGGCCCAGCTGAAAACTCTTATGATCAAACATTAGTTTCAGTCAAATATGAATAGGACAGACAGTAACACTACTGTAAAAGGACTTTAAGTTTTTATTTTGTCAGTGCTGCACATACCTTATGGCTCTTACCTTGGAGGAGAAAAACAGAAGTGAGATGTAACAGTCACCTAAAAGCTGCGTCATTTTAGTTTAAAGATGAAAATTAGCCGTTAAGCACACTTAATTATTGTACTGGGCAATACTGCTGAGATGAGAACTATGAAGTTATATTCTTTAATATAATCTACTTAAACATGCAAAAAGATTTGGCAGGGTTTGATTTCATTTTCATGTCTTTTCCACTTCTGTGATTTCATTACTTCCCAGAGAGCTCACTGTAATATACAGGCTATGAGATAAATAATTTGACTCTGAAATGAAAAGCAGCAGTTCTGCTGAAACAAATAAGAGTTTTGGCATCAGCTTCAACGAGCCCACAACTGAAGTCCTGACCAACGAGCAGGGCCAGAGCATCACCATACACTTATATTTCCTTTAAAATTAAAAAAGTGGCTTCTGTCACTCACTCATCTTTTCTTACGCTTGCCCCCATTAATTTGTAAAGAACTATAATTGGGTATATTTCAATTCCTCCACTAATAATACCACAGGATGACAATGATGCCACTAAAACTTTTGGCAGCTTATTTGAACCATTAACCTGCTAACTCAAAAAAAAAAAAGCAACCCAAGACATGTCAACAATAGAAGTATAGGAACAGAGGGCAAGTGAGCAGTTCAACTCCTGAAGTGACTCAAGGTGAGAAATGGGAGGTATTTTCCAGCCTTTCTCCCCTTTCACAGAATCACAGAACGTTAGGGATTGGAAAGGACCCCAAAAGATCATCCAGTCCAATCCCCCTGCCAGAGCAGGAACACCTAGATGAGGTTACACAGGAAGGCGTCCAGGCGGGTTTTGAATGTCTCCAGAGAAGGAGACTCCACAACCTCTCTGGGCAGCTTTCCCGTCCCTCAGCTTTCTCTCTTGCACAAGGAGAGCCTATCTCCTTTGTCAAACATTGTATTTATATCTCTTGGCTAAGACAACAATATGAGACGCCTGCATGAATCACAGAGGATAACAGGAATGAGAACAATTCAGTAGAGAAAATAACCGATTATCCCAGCTCAAGTAGATGTTGCTGTTTGATTGCAAACACTATTCATAGCAGCCCCTTCTCTAGCACAAGCTGCCTAGAATCAACTTTTTCATTATCCCCGACGGCTCCTTGGCGGCTGAGTGGCACGGTACTTGTGTGCTTGAGGAACAAAAATGTCTAATCTAGGGAAACAGTCCCTGCATTCGTGCTTTTTAACAGGACACACTGATTCAGATCACAGCCTAACACATAGGCGTGCCCTGGCATTTACTGTCTCGTTATATTCCTTTAAAACTTCTTCCAAGAGAGCAAGTGTAGTTGTTTCAAAACATTAATTTTCTAAAACTGTACCTAATCCCCACTTAATACCACTTTGCCATATTTTCACTATTCACCACATCACTCATTATTCCTGTGATGCTGTAGAATTAGTGTAGACAAGCAGTAGGAGCAAACTTACTCTCTGAAGCAGGCTTAACTCAAAATACACTACCCCATATTGAATAATTAAGGAAAAACTTTACATAATTATATGTACATGTTCTGAGGGTGTAATTGTTATAAATTTACTTTCACTTCAGTACAATTAAAATGAGCAGGGGCATTATTTTTTGCCACCAGTTTCATCTGGGCTGCACACGGCAGCTGCTGTTTTTTAGAAGACACTGGTTTGGTACCAACACGATGGGGTAATAATATTAACATTTCCATCTGCTTCCCATCACTTGGGAGCTCAACAGGGCACACCAGACAATCATAAATATCGACAGGACATGCCATACAATCATAAAAATTGACAGGGCACACCATAAATATGCAGCACTTTCCTGGAGCAGGCAGAGAAGCTGCTGGAGGTGAGATCTCAGCAGGTTGTCCTTTACCTCAGGACACATAAAAGTGTATTGCAAAGTAACTGATCCATGGCAAGGCAGCAGGTGGCAAGCAGGCACATGGGAAACCTCACCCTCAGAATAACAAAACCAAACATTTCAGGTTTGTAACACCAAAGCAGCCTTGTAAGCAGGTAAAACCATCAGCAGAAGTGAAGAAGTGTCTGCTGTGGAAGCAGGCTGGCATACAACAGGAGATCAGATTTTGATGAAGACCAACTCAATGATACTGGTTTATTAAGAAAGGACGCTCCCAAAGGGACAACACTTGGGCACACAGACATGTCTGTACATCCAGGGGTGTTCCTCTCTCCCAGCCACTCGTGCTAAGAGGACTGCAGGACCAGGAGGCATCCCAGGAAACCAGCCTAATTTCTGCTCTTCTGACTTTTGAAGCCATATAATTGCTATTTCAATAGCAATAAGCTGAGTTTAACTGCACCTAAGTGAAAATAATCTGATTCGCAAGCTCTGGAGGGAAGGTAACAGGGAGATCTAAAAAAAAGCAACCAGCTTAGCAAGTTAACAAAAACCCCAAACCCTTTTGTTCTACCCTCAGGCTGCAGAATATTTAAAAGTCTTGCCAAAAGAGCAGCAGACGGAGCAGGACAGACTGTCCAGATTTCCACGCAGCCAGATGACAGCAAAAACAAAACGCTGCTTGGTTGAAAGCACCTGAAAGCTGCATTATGGTTTGAACCTTTATCAGCTTTTAAAGGCAATCCTGCTTTACCCAAGGACATTGTTACCATGTTTGTATCCTAAAAACATTAAAGGGTGAATCTGCTCTAACACTCTTAATACCAGGAAGCGGGAAGACCAAAGGGAAGAGGCAAAAAAAGTACAAGGTGCTCCTAAACTACACTGCTGAGAGGATCATCTACCGAAGATCACGCTTTTACTCTTTTTATTGGTTTTTTCTGGAATAACATTGAGCAGAGCATTTGTAGCCAACAGCCCTGTCTGCATCCAGCATTTTGAGCAGTGTGCAGACAGAGAAGATGCAATATCCCAGGCTTGACAACTTGTTCTTTCTGCTGCATCAGTGGTTTCATAACATCCTTGTGCACTCACAAAGACAGCTCTTCTGCCTCTCTCACATGTTTTTCTTACTGCCTGGGTCTCCAAGTGCCCTCTCATACCACTGCTCTTCAGCATCTCCATGTCCTCCAGAGCATTTCTCTGCTTCTCATCAGTGCCAATCGTGCTGCTGCTGCTGTCAAGGGTGCTCCACTGAAGGGCACCCAAGCAGAAGGCAGTGATTAAGAAGGAAACAAAGCAAAAAGAAGTGAGCTCAGCAGACTTAGGGCAATAACATAAAGGGAAAGAGATAAAAACATTTTGTGCCTTAAAGTTGTAATTGGCAGAAGTGCCAGGACCAGACTGCTTGCAAGAGTCTGTGTTGAGGCTGTCACAGCGAGCTCACTGCCATGATAGTGTTCCATGTTCCCAGGGGAAGGAAGGAAGAGTCGGGGGGGTCCATGCCAGGGAATTGCCACAGTGGCCAACGGGGAGAAATTCAGCAAAAAACCAGCACAGACTGTTGATATTTTATGCTAGGGATAACTCAGAAAAAGCAGCCATAGCAGGCAGGATCCCTGGCACAGGACGTTATCCAATGACTGCAGGCAAAACACAGCACCTCTACCCAGGACACTCATGAAGGTTGGGATGTCAGCATTTATCGTCATGAGGTTGTTTTGGAGCAATACTCTGCAAGGACGCATGAGGTGAGCAAACAACCCAGGGCCAATTGCCAGAAGCAAAGAGTTGTCCTAGAGATCACAAGGCTCTTTCTGTGCTCCTCACTGCCCAGAGTTTTCCCCACGGTGTCCACAGACAACTTCTGTAGTAATTCAGTTTCTTTCAAGGTGGGCACGAAAATCTCCACTGGAACAACATATGTAGGAATGGCTACAGATTTTTTTTTTTGTTCGCAAGTTTGTTTATAAGCACATCAGGGGAAAATCTTCGATCTTGACCCAGCGGTGCTTCTTAAGTTACTTATGCTTCTTTCCATTTTTATCTTTTACATTCTTTCTCCTTATTCCTGTATCTGTTCCTGCAGTTCTCACCCTCTCTGCAGGGTGACACAGGGTGAGAATAGCAGTGCCACCTTCAGAGGCAAAATCTTCTCTGCCCAAGTCTCACACATCTGTGAAGAAAGCCTGGAAAACAGACTTTCCTGAAGAAAACTGCGGAAAGAAGGTAGAAGGGGAAAAGAAGACAGAATCCTGGACACCTCGCCCTTGGCCAGGCTGGTACAATATCCATCTTTGCATTAGATCACAAAAGTAAAATCACAGAATCACAGAATATTAGGAGTTGGAAGGGATCTCGAAAGATCATCCAGTCCAATCCCTCTGCCAGAGCGGGATCACCCAAATCTTCCCTTAAAATTGTAAAAAAGACTTAGGCCACATTTAAGAGGTTGTTCTTTGTCAATATTTAAACTACTGCCTTAATAATAAAAGCAGCATCCTTATAATTACTACTAAGTAATTAAGCCATGCACAGGTGAACTATTTGTGGATAATCAGAAATAGTTTGCTCTTCTTATTTTGTCATGTGTTTCTAACTTTAAAACATATCATGTATCATCCCACATACAATAAAGCCTTTAGATTTCTTTTTCATTACATCTGTCCTTCCCCCTCACCTCAATCTAAACTTTTCCATAAAATTCCTTCCCTATCCTTAACGTATTAATATGTGTGTATATATATGGCTGCATGGTATTCCCATACCTTTTGTTCCACCTTCAGAAACTGAGCAAGTTCTTCCACGGTGAGGTGATCCTTCTTGTCGCTGTAGCTTAAAAGCAGTAAGTAGAGATCTCGACGTAAGGACATCATCTTGTAAAACACTGAAAATTCTTCAAAATTTAGGGTTCCTTGGTTCTCATCTGTGTCTGCTTCCTAGGAGGTAATAACACGCAGGTAAGCATGCAAAGCACAGGTGAATTCAGGGGAAAAAGGGAATGGGCTTACGTACGTGAAGAGAAATTTAGTAAATTCTGGTCTGCAAGTTTCTGTTCAGACTCAAATCCTAGTAGGCTAAAATAACTGCAAAATTATAATACCATCTATTAGATTTTTTTGGTGAAAACAGTTACTATGCTAAAGCCACAGGTTCCCCGTGAAAATCTCAATTCCATCTTTAGTTTTGAGCTGTTTCCCATGTAAAGAGGCTCACCCTGGGCTTTATTCTGATCTCTGTCACTCTCCTGTATACCCTACAGTTATCTTGGATTAAAACATAGCAAGAAACATAATAATTTCACCCTGTGGCTTCCTCTATCAACAGAGCCTGACATTTTAAAACACTCAGGACAATATCACAGTCTTAAATTCACGTTAATTCAGACTGCAACACTCTCAGCCCCCTGTCAGCACTGTGCAGGGGGGACAATTGCAGCAGCAATGACTCCACATCAAAACCTATGCTCAATAGCCCCAGTCTTGATGGCAGTTTTTGTTTATCCTCAGAGGTAGGAAGAGAAGAAAACAGTACTTAATGCATGTTAATACAAGCTTTTTACTGTGAACATCTGCCTAAGAGGATTGCTTTGGATTTTCAAGACAAAGAATATATTCTGGAGAACTGCTGTCAAACATTATGTAGGTCTCCATGAAAAAAGAACTTCAGGGAAGCTAAGTTTGATAAAGGAAACAAAGTGTTTCAACAGAAACAGAGTCATTTCATCGCCCAGCAGTGCCAGCACAGAACAATTCAGTTCACAGAGATGAAAACAACCATGCATTTAAAAAAGCAGTATTAATAAGTTGTCTTCTGTGTGGTTTTCATCATTAAACCTATGTTCTGATACATCGTTGTCCACAAAAAGCTAAGTCTTGGAAAAGCCTGAGGTGCTGGAAAGGACAGAGCTTTAAGTCCAACTCACAGATCTTATTCTGGATTTGTGCAGAAATGGACCTTAAGTGGCACTACCACACCACAACAATGCTGTGCAAGAGGCACCAACCTGAAACATCTGCCGGACCTTCCTGCGGGGCAAGTTCACATTCAGTTTGTGCATCAGCTGGTGGATCTCCTCAATGTTCAGGAGGCCATCGCCATTCTTGTCAGCCTCCTCGAAGGTCTGTTTGACCCAGCTACAAGCATGTCAAGGAAAGGCACAAGAGGGTACCACGTACGCTGTTACGAGCCCAGGAGCCTAAGTTCTGAGATACTGCTGGCCTTGCTCTGATATCTTCGTGCACTTCTCCCTCCATTCTGCTTCACCTTCTCCATGTTCTAACCATAACTTTTACTCACTTTTTGCACATCTATCCCTTTGCGCCTTTTGCTAAGCTCTCATTCTACCTGGAAGTGGTACAGGATCATTTTGTCTGCAGTCTCCCACCTGCCACATTTGATAACACAAGCAAGACTTGAAGTGATGTCTCACCAGTAGAGAACATACAGCAGATACGTGCAGTTTGGAAGAGTCATGGATAAATACAGCAAGCTATGTGTGGAACAGAGCATGCAATATATCCCCCAAATAGATCTGTGTCTATCTTGGCAGATATTAAACAGTAATTAAACACTGAAAATATAAATAAAAAATACCTGAGCCACGTACATTCTCTAGAAGGAGTACTTACAAGTGACCACTGTACGTTTCCATATGACAGAAGAAACAGATTACAATTTTAATCAGGATGGGCTTGGTTTGGCTGGGGTTTTGTTGGGGACCTTTTTCCCCGTTTTTCATATCTAACATACTAGCCCACACTGTTGTGAAAGAAAACACATCAAGAAAATGTTCAATAGATCTGATCTTTACCAGAAGTTCATTTGGTTACTAGGCTACACACATTTAAGGAGCTTTAAAGATTTGTGTTCCTGACAATCAATGGAGGCTGAGAAGTACAGACAGATATCTGGCATACACCAACCAAGAGATGGTCAGGAGTTACTCATCAGCTTACTGAAAGACTCCTGAAAACATGAGGATTTTACCTGTGCAGAGGCGAACAAATTCAAGTTTTCAATTAGTATTATCTCGGAAACAGTGTCTTCTAATGGACCTTGCATTTTACAGCGGAAGAATAAAAACGCAGTCAGGCAAACAGAAGATGACAGAAATCCTGAATTCATGCTAGGGTTTGTATTTATCGAGGTAACTGGAAATGACTGTTTTGACCCTTCAATAAGAATTTCCCTAACAAAATGCAAGACTATCGCCTGACTTCAATGCAATTTAATCCAGTCCCTAAGGCACAGCTGCCGTTTTATTGCCCAGATAAGTGTCCATGTCAAACCCATTACTTGAGGTTCCATTTTGGTCACTTAACAGGAGGTGAAGGGACCCTATGCTGAAGTCACTAAAAAAAAGAAACTCAGAGCTCTTGACTCAGAAGGTGCAGCTCAGGCTCCTGCAAGGATACTGATCATGTGTTCTCTGGCGCTTAGCAAGCGAGTCCTCATCGCTTATCCCAGCCATCAAGTACTTCAGCCCTGTTATCCAGGTGCGAGCCTCCTCGGGGTTAGAGGTAATGAGATCCAGTGACTCCATGTGGCTGCCGTGGTAGATGGTGAAGCAACAGCTTGGGCTGAAGTTCCCCTCAGCATGGCGGTGGAAGATTTCTGACTGCCGGCCTTCGGTGACTTTGTAAATGGAATCGATGACAACTGTAGGAAAAGGGAAACCAAAATTGACATGCTTGGATATCCACCCAACCTCTTTCAGTTTTAGCAAGTATGAATTATTTTGGCTGAGAGTCATTAAAGGTTTTTCAATTTTACAGCTTCACATCCAGAAGTGGGTTTTGATTTCTAGATTTATTCTTGCTTTGGCCATGCCATATACGTGGTGCAGTTGCCCCAAAGGCAGAGCAGTGCAGGCACAGCCAGGTTACAGCAAAGCTCTGAGTGCTCCCTGCTCCATTTTGGACTGTAGGTGACTCAAAAGGGAGAAGGAGGAGACAGACACCAAGTGTTTGCCATCAATCAGAGCAACACTGCACAGCTCCAAAGGGACTGTTCACACCATGACCATGCTTTGAGAGGGATTCCCATGGCTGTGTCAGGGTAACATGGCTCCCAGTGCCACAGCATGTAACAGTGACACAGTTCAACACAGCAGCTCTGAGCCACCACACACCATCCCAAAATAATCAACTGTCACTATCACTAGTTGCCTTCCCAACTGCTCTTTTCATCTCAAGCGTCCGTGGCAGTTCTGTGAATTTATAGTCCTTGTTTTAATCAATAAACCATTAATTTGAATTTCCAATTTAAAACAGTGCAGTAGGAACAGTTTCAATGAGAAATACTGTTACACAATAATGAAATACCTAAAGAAAATGATCACAGTTAAGATTAAGAAACCCCAATCTAAACTTATCTAGGTTTCTTATTTAAATTTGTGATGTATACATGGAAAAGAGCTCAGCATAGTTTATTACCGAGTCACTCTGCAGTTTGCTCGTAATTCATATAGACCTGTGGAAAACACTGACATCTGACTGAAGTACACTCCCCTTCCTTTCACAGTCCTGGACTTTCAGCAGGTGGTCAAACTCTACTCACACTCTCAAAAACTTTCATGTAAGTAACACATCACATTTAAAATAAGCATCAAAGAGCATTTATTCAATTGATCCAAGAGAAATATTGTTCAGTTTTTCCCTCTGTAATTCACATTCTAATACTGAACTGCCCAAGAAACTAAAAGCAATATTAAGAGTTTACTTTTTGCCTTTTCGCTTTTCCTGGACGGTCTCCATCGGATGCAGGTCCTGTGCTCATCCAGGTAGAAGAGACGAACCAGCCCCTTGGTTCCACTCTTCAGCTTAACCATCTGGGTCCCAGACTGCATAACACTCATGCATCTTTCAACTGCAAAGCAGAGCAGAATAAATTCAAGTAAACAGACATCCAATTCCACTAATAAAATGACTTACTGGCATTCCAGCATCTGCCAGGCATATCTATTTTTTTTCCTGACACCTTTAATTGCTGTGTAAGAGACACTACTTCTTCTCCACATAGAGGAAAAAATCATCTGTCAAAACACCTTCATGACAAAGGAAGCAAAGAAAACGTAACTATATATTGAAGGAAAATGTTTTATAGTTATTCCATGCCTACTTCCTTTAGATATTTTTATATTATTATACGTAGCACTGTAATTTTAAACCAATACTCTGTAAATTTTGAATGGTAAGACTCACTCAATCTCTGCATTCCTTTGGGCTTGTAATCTTTTAGTTTATATCTGATGCTTCTGACACTGTTAGAACTGTTAACAGAATTATAAATACACGATCCCTCCTCCCTACTACACACATTTACACCCTCTCCATCCTGCTACCACATTTCAATCACATACTGTGATGACTTCCTTTATCCACCCATCCCATCCGGGATAAGGCTTTGTTTCTCTATGTCTTGACTAAAATACACCCATGTCTTCCATTTCATCTCTCATCTTCTGTCCTATAGTTTTCCAAACACTAGGCTCAAGATAACATTTCCTCTTGATCTCAGTGTATATCCATGCTCTTAAGTTACTGTCTCCCATTTTTAACCATTCACAGCCTCTCCTCACATGATACCACTTCAAATCCTCCTCCCAGGTGATGTGTTTACGCACTGGCTGGCTCCCATATACCACCTGGCTCTGCCTTTATTTCTTATCATCCTCCTCCTCATCATCACTCCTCTCCGCAGCACTCCTCTGTTATCACAGCAAAGACTAAAACACCCTCCCACTCCTCTGGGCCAGAGCTGGAATGTATTTCATTTCCTCAGCTCCTGACATCTCCTTGGCTCCCACAGTGAGTGGCCAAGCAGCACAAGCAGCAGCCGCCTCGGCACCAGCTGAAACCCCACGGTGCTCCCTTGTGCCAGAACACTGCTTCCAACAGAGCTGCACAACCCTCAGGCCATCCATGAGAGGGAACAAGCCCTGCTACTCCTCCCAAAGCGCCTCCGGGTCAGACGCAGTCAGAGCAGCATCTTAAACACTGGTCAAACACAGGACAAGCAGCCCAACTTCCCCAGCTCCCTCACACAAAGGCCTTTTTGTTAGCAATTCAAACCCTACATCAAATATCTGCATCAGAAACAATGGTTTTGCCGAGTTGGTGTCTGTCTTGGAGGAATGGGAGGACTCAGGTGGAGCTGAACAGAATCAAACTCTTCTGAAAGCATCATATATGTGCATGAGTGCAATGAATTTGTCCTTTATCATGGCCATAAATGTATGGCCTTCCCTGCAAATGAATAGGTGGGTTTGGAAGTGCTTTAAGAAAAGTGACATCAAACCAGAAATAGATGTTACAGAGCACCCACATGTTGATTGTGGCAGTTTTAACCTCTATCTGAAGATGCACAAACTACCAGGAAGACAGAGGGATGGAAAACTCAGAACCTTAAAGAAGAAAAAAAATAAAATTAAGAAGCCTCTAGAACTTCCTGCCTAGGTACATACATGAACATCCTCTCTTGGCACTGAGCCTTTCACTTTGCAACCAAGTTTAGATGAAGTTTGCCCTGGATTCATACCTAACAAACAGGAATCATCCTCCACCACAGAAATAAGGCTCTCCACAAGAAAAGGTTGAGTGGATACGCAAATGTGAACTATTACATTAGCCTGGCACACAAACTGCAGGCACATTTTTATTTCCCTATTAGAGTGATAGATTGCAACAGGGTTTTAGCTCAGGAAGAGGCTTAGCAATGAGCAGAACAGCAACATAGAAAAACTGCTTCTTTGCACCTAAGCCTGTCTGTCATTAATAAAGTCTTATAAAACCAACTAATTCTCACATAAGTCTTTATTATCATCAGCTTAGTTGTCATAGAAAAGAAATGGTTTCACTAAGATGATGAGGACAGCTAGCAAAAGGCAGAAGAGGACTACATTTCTCTAATGTAAGACAAGCAGGCCATGCTCAGATAATTACAGCCAACAAAACCATGGGGAAAAAGAGGAATCGTAAAAAGCAATGCAGTTTCTTCTTCACTGTTTCTATTGCCTAAATATTTCTGCATCACATTTGTAATTGTTATAGATGCATTTCACATCCACATTTCCAGATAGACTTCAGAATAAAAGTAATATGGAATGGATTTTAAAACACTTTTTTCACAAATAGAGAAGAGTGGAAAAAATCTGGTTCCTGCCAAACATCTCAACATCGCCGATTTCTCAGACGCTACCTGCAGTAACTCCAGTGCCCAAGGATGCACCATCTTTTCTGCTTGCACTTTTCCAGTTCCAGGAAAACACTATCAGAACACAAACATTGGAAGAATAATAAATGTGTAAGGGAGTTCACTGTACAATCCTCACCACGGTGTTAATAACAGCAAGAATCCACTTTACTTAATGAACTACAGTGACAGAAATGCCACACCATTTGTAGGCCTAGTAGATTTCAACTCTGTAAACCATTTACAAAACACACATCCTCTCCTTCAAGCTATTTATCAAATAAAAGCACACAAAGTCTTTTCCAAACCTATTCCTAATATGCTAATGGCAGCCTCCAAACAGACATCGCGCATTTGCATCTGAATAAGGTGAAGCTATTGAGCAGAGACAGCTCAGAATAATGCTCCAGAAGAGCAATTCAAGGATACCCTCCCTAAAGAATAGAAAAACTGGCTCCAGAAAAACATTTAATCCTCTATAGAAACCACAGATACTGAGTAAATGAAGCAACTCCTCGGTGCAGATGTGTATTAAAATTTGAGAAAGCAAGACATGACTTCCATTGTATGATATTTTTCTAACACTAGGACTGACTGTGCACTTGTTGCTCTGTATTGTGTTTTTCTGTGAGGGGTTTTTTGGTTGTGTCTTTGGTAACGGTGGAAGGGCTATGGAGATGGCCCTTTAAGAAGCTACCTGAGAAGCTCCCCCTTTGCCTCTTGTCAGACCCACCTCTGACCAGGGCCAAGACAATCAGTGCCCCTGCAAATTCATGTATTTAAAGGGGGTGCAGGGCATGCCTCTCTCTCTGGCACCGGTCCTGACCAGTGCGGCCCGAGGTGCGGGTGGCATGGCCCTGGCCTTGCCCAGCTGGGCTTGGCTGGCCCCAACCGCAACTTAAGCTTAAGACCTGCTGCAGCTCATCGCAGAAAAAAGAGAGAGCGAGCCAGGAACTCTATAACCATCGGAGGAGACCTGCAGCGGAGAAAGGAGTGGGACCCAAGGAGAACAACTCTGAAGAACACCAAGGTCAGTTTGAAGGAAAGAAAAGAGAGCGATGTAAGAAACAGAAATCATGACTCGTGTTGGATAGATATGCTTAGCAGCATTTCTGAACAGGAGCTGAGACTTGACAGATAAGGGCTAGACCACAAGCAAAAAGTCAACGAGAATATGCACATGTAAGATAATGAATATGTACACTAATTTTGTGAAATCATTTGCCTGCCTTTTTCTAGAAAATAATGAGTATGTAAACTAATTCTGTAAAAATCATTTGTATAAGCCTGCCTTTTCTAGGAAATAATAATGAATGTGTATACCCCAGTACAATAAAAAGCCTTCATGAATTTTTATGGATGTGCGAGTCTTGCGGTGAGGCGACTCCCCCTCACACCCAGCGCTGTTTTGCCTTTGCTTTATAATAAACCAAAATTATGATTGACATTATGAAGCGAGTCTCATTTCTCACAGGGAGGAGGAGAAGGACGCAGAACCCAGGTTTCCCCGTTGCAACCCCCGATGAGAGCCGGGTCGACTGGTCGTGTGTGAGGGAACTGTGACCATGGGCAGACTCGGATTTGGAGTTTTGTGGACTTGGGCTGAAGCAGTTTTGTGTGTGAGGGAAACTGCAGCTGTGGGCAGACCCATTTTAGACTTCTGAGGACTTTTTTTTTCCCCTATGGAAAGAGGGCCACATGAAAGCAGAGTGAGAGAGACTGGGCTAAGTGTGGCGGGAAGACCCACCCCCATCCCCCTGTGCCTCAAGGCAAAGGGGGAGGGGGAAGGTGAAGGAACTGGGAACAAAAGCTGAGCCCGGGAAGAAGGGAGGGGTGGGGGGAAGGTGTTTTGACTTTAAGATCTGGTTGTATCTCCCATTGTTCTACTCTGATGTTGGTAACAAATTAAAATTGTTTTATTTTTTTATTGCTTATGATGAGTCTGTCTTTTGCCTGTGACCTGTTTAAGCAGTGAGAAGCCCTCCCAGTCCTTATTTTGACTGGCCCTTTTTTGGGGCATTGTGGTGCTCAGTTATGCACTGGGTCTAAACCACGACATGATCAAAGTCTGAAAATGAATTAAGTTAAACTAGAATACAATGTAGTTTACATGTTACAAGAACAAAGTAAGTTAATCTGGAAAGTCAAATAAAGTATTATGCTCATGCACTGCAAATTTAAAGCTTTACTTTCAAATAAAAGATATCTGAAAGCGACAGTCAATCTGTTTCGAGGGTTAAGCAAACTTATTCTTGACAGTCTAAAAATCATCCTAACGCACAACCTGTAATTTAATAGGTTTAAATAATATTGAAATATCCATCTAGTTTTCCCTCCCAAAAGAACCATTTAAAGCAAAACACACTTGAATACAAAAAGCATTTTCACATTTTTAGTTCAAGCGACGATAACTCTTAGCAGTACCCACACCTTCTTTCCAGAAGGAGCTGATCCTACTGACTGGATACAGCAGATACAGACCCATCTGCGCCAGCTGGACCTTTTTGGATGTGGCCACGCTGCCCAGCACATGGTAGACGTCTGAAGCCAGGAAGAAAGGCATGCGAGCCCCTGCTGCATCCAGATGTTACCCGAAATCTTGCACGTTAGGCAATGCTGTTCATTCTACCTAACAGCGCTCCACGCTGCTGAATAAATCAAGCTGCTGCCTGGGAACACTAAGCTGGAACTCTCACCACTGACCATTCGAAAAGCACTTTAATCAGCCCCAAATCAGGCAATGCTACCTGCCATCCAACTCCATGCTAATCCATCCCCACGTGCAATCAGGTTTTTAATAACTGGAGAACAGCAGAGCACCACAACCTGTGAGATCCCTCACAAAACGTGACAGCTCTGCTCACAGGTTTAACAGCCATTCCCTGGACGAGCCCCGTTTTTCAATCTTTTGCAATTAATTTGGTTTAATTCTCAACAGTCATAGCTATGACATGCACATCTGCTTGCTGTCGTGCTTTACCACAAAGCCTTAAGGCATGCAAGACTCTTTAGTTGATACTGGAATGAAAATATTTAGGGAATTAAAACATTATCCCTGGCAGCACTTGCAGAAAAATAAAAATACACTTTCTGATACACAGTGCACACCTCAGCAGTGAAGCAAACACCCACTTCCCATGAAAGATGTCCATGCAAGATTAAAGAAATGTGCTGATCATTTAACACTCAGAGCCAAGGGACAGGCGCTGGGCAGGGGCACCTGAATGATGCCAGTAGGGATGCTTGGGCTGCACTGAATGACATCAGTGATGTTCGGGTGCACCAAATTATGCTGGTGGGAATGCTCGGGGTGCCCTGGCTGCCCTTAGCGCCCACGGGCAACACCCAATGCTGTTCCAGGGTTTGCCAGGGTCCTGCGCAGCTCCTGACCTGGTCTTGCTGTGCCCTTTGCCCTCAGCTTTCCCAATCCCTCAGGTACAGTCACGTAACCCTGAAAGGCAGCAACCACACAAAAATATTTGAGATTTTTTTTGCTGCTATATTTTGGGTTTTAGTTATTCAAGAAAATACTGTTAGCTAGCTGGTAGTAGCACAACTCTATTGCCACAAGACTACAGCAGCATCTTGATAGAATACAGATTTAGGGTGAATAGGGGTTTATTTTACTTTTTTTTAGCCAGTTTCAATGGGATTTCACCTTAAATCAATCTTTTTCCACCACTGCCTTCAAAGAACCATGGCTTGCAAAGAGGCGAAGTGAACTTTGTGAACAAAAAAGAAAAAACAAGCCCAAGGCCCCAAACACTTTACTCCGTGGGTCCTGTGCAGCAAGTTACAGGTATGTGCAAAGTTTCAAGTAAGTAACTTCCATCCTTGTCCTCAATTTACTCACAGCAGCCTATTGCCACAGTGACACTCAGGGCCACTATTCTTGCCAGGGGTAGTGTGTGCAACCCCTAAATGCCAACAGTTCAAGCAAGCCCTTAGTAAATTAATACATTTGGCCATTAAACACAACAAATACAGTAAAATGTGAATATATTTAACAGCCTTAGGAACAGTGTCCTACAACTGAGTATTAAGATTATACCACTGCAGTTGAGACAGACTTAAAAAAAAAATGTAAGATCAAAACAATTATTTTCCTGCTGTCCACAAAACCAGTTCTTTCCTATTTTTCATCATTATATTACTATATGTTCAGTAATTACTATTTCAAAGTCCAATCAAAAGAAAAAAGGTTTGGTCTCAGGTCTTGCTTTTATGGACTTAATGTTGCAGCTGTCTGACAAACAAAAAGATTAAATAAGGCATAAATAGCATTACCAAACAATGAGAAGTATAATTATGAAAGAGGATCTAAACCATGTTTCTAATTGTATGCAGCAAGCTGCATTAAGCCAACATTAAAGCTTGAAGAGATAAAATAAACCAATAAAATGCAGAAGTTCCTTTTTCCAGCTGCAGCATCAGCTCTTCTCCCCTACATTCAGTATTTTTGGATTTACTGTCTACTTTGCAGGTTTATTTTTTGTTCTCTCTTCAGAAGACCCAGAAGACTTCCCTGTACCATCACCACCAAGGGCTGTTCCCACCCACGCATCTGTCAGGACCTCTGCAGACATCTGTGACTTGCTGTATCCCAAAACTCAGCCCTCCACTCTGGAGTAACTGCTCTTACTCTATGGAAAGCACAGCTTATCTTTATTTCACCTCCAACCACCACTGTAGTAATTTTCTCAAGTTTTTAGAGATTTTAAACCCCCCAAATTCCAAAAGCTGAACTCTTAAGTGAGGCTTTTACACAAACCCAGCTGGTTGGTGGTTAAAGGAGGCACAGTGTGCTCCCATCACTGGGATCGTGTACCTGGATCCAGCATGGGGTCTGGTTTTTACCTGCACATTACCAGAAGCAGGCACTGAAGAAATGAGCAAAGGGAAAAGCACATGCATCCCTGAACTAGAGATCAGTGTGCAATTAAACCATCATCATCCCAGTAGTGAAGATACTTTGGGTGCAATCACACACACACAGAATCCAAACACCAAAAAACCCCAACATTCTCAGTCTTCCAAACTCTTCTCATCACTTTATTTTGCATAATTTATTCATCACAACTATGTTGCATGTTCACCTTTATGCTACTAGCATTAAAAGTCACTTACTCTACCCCCAGAGAGCACATTTTATTTAAATCCCATAGAACAGCATTAATATTCAGCATACCACAGCTTACCACTAGTATCATCCCATTCTGACCGCTGCCTCATTACGCAACAGCCAAAAAGTCCAGAAGAGCAGAGAGCGCAGAGGGAATCCACCACTTTTAATAGCCACATCTCACATTTTATGCCACATTTTAATTTGCTTTGCAGCAACTCTTCCATCCTCATGGGGTTTTGCATTAAGCTTCTTACAGTGGATTTAATCATGATTCCTGTGAAGGCCACAGCCATGAGATGGACAATTTCGGCCACTTCTGCAGATCTCAAGAAATCCTTCAGGAAGCCACAGGTACCAGCAAACACCCAGGGCTGGTCCAGTCTTTGCAGGGCCCCGCTGAAAAGTGTGCAGGTATTTCATTTCAGCCCTCAAAAGGCGGAGAATCAAAACAAGTAGAGTAACCAGCCAAACTGGGGCTACTCAAAACAACTGTGAATGGCTTACAACCAAAGACAAACATAAAAGCTGAAAAACAACTCATGCTTGTAAATCCATGGAAACAAAAAAGGGGTGAAGCTTAAGAACAAAAGTATCTACTACCTAGAAGGGAACAAACGAAACCAAACCAAACCAAACCCCATAACCAAAATCTATCAGCACAGTTTTCGTTTTCTGTAGGTCTGAAAACAGACCTGGCACTACAATATAAACCCCAAAGACTTTCAATGATCCTTAATTGTAAGTTTTGCTCCTACAGCAAGTCTAGCTTTTACAGAGCACCGTGCAATGCACAAAATCACTCGCTAGGACAGTGCCTTATTTACAGGGCCTATGATCCCCTTTTTGAGATCTACACATCAGTACAGCAACTGAAATTCTAGAGAGCAGCCCCCAGATACAATGAATAATGCAAATTTTCCACCTCTGCTCAGCTCAGTGGACTTCCAGTTGTTATCTTCAAGAAACCAGCCCAAGTTTCATTCAAGGAGCATTTTGGAAAGCAGTTGATGACCAGATGCTGGACACTGTTGCTGCTGGAGCATCCCGAGGGCCTGAGCAGTCCCAAGGCTTTGGGACCCCAGCTCTGGGGCTCATTCATGAGGCACCACTTGCGCCAAGCCACTGCCTGCCAAGCCAAGAGATCGACTGTGTGACAGCTTACAGGGGAATGTTATTGCTTCTGGTTCCTGAAATACAATAAATATCCCCAGGATCTCCTCTTCTTCCTTCAGAAACAGATTGCAAACCTGTTCATTTCGAGAGCTCCGGTGCAACTGCAGCCCAGCATGACTGGGCAATGTAAGTTTTCCATTAAGGCTGCAGAATTAGTTCTTTATCAACACTGAAAAGCACAAGCATTTAACCACAGACATGGCCAACTGCCAAAACACATTGTCACATCATTAGAGTGAATAAGAAACACAGATTTACGAAGCAAACACAGTTAACAAGTTTGCACACCCCTGTCCTCATTATTGCGCGAGGATTCCTCCACATGGAGGGCACAGCAATTGATTACAACACTACAGAGTGAGAGGAAGCAGCAGCAGTCAGGAAGAAATGCAGGAGGAGAGTTTCCACGTCTGCCAAGGAGGAGAACGAGTGGATGGGTCTGTATGCGCTGCTGCGACAGCCTTAGCTGCCGGTCTCAGGACAAGCAAGAGGCATTTGGCTTCCTGGGCAGCATTTTCACACTGCCATAGCCATTCATAAGGAGTACAAGACAGTGTTGTGTGGGTCTGTGGTCATCTCCAAAGGAAACCCAAAGGTCTCCTCTCAGCTAGACCAGCTCTTGCTCAGGTCACAGAAAGCACAGCAATAACTCAGCAGAGTCACCTGTGTGTTCTCCTCAGCAGTGCTAAGACAGGAGCTGCTCCTCTGAGGCCTCACAGCAAACCACAGAGAGCGGCCTGAAAGGCATCCCAGCCTCTGGATGCAGAGGTCACAGTGGAAAACAGTAAGCCACAAGCTCTTTACCCTCCAGAATCCCACATGTGTCCTCAAAAAAGCAGTAAATACTTAAAGAAGGATCACACACCTGAAAACCAAGCACGTCTCATTTTAAGCCTGGCTCTGTTGTACAACATTAAATGTCATACTGATCCTCGATCCATAAATGGATGTGACAATGTGTTCTGGCAGTTGGCCATACCCAAAACTTCAATGAAATACAATTCCCATTGCAACATACTGAGTTGGGCGAGATGTCCTCACCCACCCCCCAAAAATATGCCAGCAGCCTGGGCTGGTGTGAGGCATCCCTGCCCACAGCAGGGGTTGGACCAGATGAGCTTTAAGGTCTCTTCCCACCCACACCTGTCTGTGAGTCCATAACCTGGGATATGCTTATCACATTGGCTGTAGGGAGCATTGCTCCCCCCACATCTGGGGCTCGACTGGAGAGTAGGAGGGGAAAATGCAGAGCAGAACTGAAGGTGGAGCTCATTAACCTTTAGAAGTATTGAATGAAGGCTACAATGGAATTGATGATATGAACTAATGTATTCATATTCCTCAAAAACAGTCATTTTGCTACAGAAATGTGTTTTTCTATTCTGTTCTCGAATTACCTCAGTGCAACTCACTGACGGCGAGTCATTTGTGGATAAACAACGAACTGACAGCCTCAAACTCCAAAACAATTCCATTACTGAAAATAATTATGGTTTGTGTATCTGAGCTTCATGCTGATCAATGTTTCTATTGGTAACATGTGAAAATGTCTCCAAATGAGTTACCTGTTATAACCTGACGTAGAACAGGCACAAACCTCCTCACCTACAGCTGGGTTTCCTGTCACTTGTATAAAAAAAGCCAGCTTATGGTTTCCTATAACTTTAATTCCAGTCACCCAAGAAGCACACACATCCCAGCACAAAATGCTGCCTGCACACTTGCAGGCTGTCCTCTGAGACATGAGCTTCTTACTTCAAAATGTATGGTAAAGAGGAAAAATAAGCACACACATTTCCTCTCACAGGTAAGCTCAGTGCTGGAAAAAGCCGTGAGCTTTTCTTTCCACAAGCCTTCTCCACCAACCCCCTGTTTCACCAAGCTACTGTATGCCACAACCCCAACACCATGAACATCCATCCCAATACAGCACTTGGCCATTTGTCTTCATCAAAGCAGTGAAAGAGTTATTTTAACAGTTTTAAGTTTATGTCACATCGTTTCCGAAAGGCACAGCTCTTCAGGAAACTCCAAGAACCTTTTCAGGTTCACACGGTGACAGTGTTCTGTAGACTTACTGGAACAAGACCATATTTCATTCATAAGCACAAAAAAAAATACAAAGTAGTTAAACGAGCATATAGCCTGGTTACTAGTTGGTCTACCCCAGAAGTTGATTAGGTATCTCTCACAGAGTCCGCGGCATCCAGCTCCAGCATCCTCTGAAGCCCTTCTGGTGCCACACCACAGCCACTCTCCTTTCAGGCTGGCAGGGAGGCGTTTCACATCATGCAGGGTAACATCCTCAGAACCAAACCACCCCGTGCCTTTAAATCTCTCAAAGCTGCCAAGTGCATTTACTGATTTATTTTGAGTGCATATAAGATTTAAGCTATTATTGGAATTAAACCTGTGGAAGACCACATTCTTCACAGGAGAACGTTGATGTCTTCAATATCCATTCAGCCATTCTGAGCTCATTCCTTTAGATACCACTCACTATTTTAAAGTCAACACTTAATACTTGCTTTACAGGTGCTTGGATAGATGTAATGATACCACAGTCCCAAAGAAGCACTAATACCAACCTTAAAGACTGCTGCAATGGTCACTGTGAATGGAACGTGATGTAGTCACTGCTGTTTCTCTCTTAGCTGCACCAACTGCAACCCTGGAGCTGTGCTACTGCAGTAACAAAAAGGTAACCAGAAAGTACCACCACACATCAGTCAAGGAAGCAAACCCATAACTACGGGAAGCCAGTACTGCTCACATCAGCCAAGAAAGCAAACCCATAACTATGGGAAGCTGGTACCGCTCCTCCTGCACCAGGCCCAGTAACATCCCGCTGCCGATACCTCTCTGAGCGCACGCACATTACCAGTCACAGTCACATAGGAACTTACGGCCAAACCACCAGCAGGTGCGGAGCCACTGTCTCCTGCAAGCACTCATTGCGGAGCCGAATCAGACAGTCACCAGCGATGGCACCCACTTGTGCAATCACTCCTTTCTCAGGCACTATCACAGGAGCACTCTTACATGTGTAACTTGTGCAAGGGGCATGATCCCACTGCCACCAGCATCGGTGCTGGCAGGCCACAGTCACCACCAGCCTGAATAACAGGGAGACGAGGCACTGCCTTCTGCCACCGCCCAAGCACGTGAATATATTCATGTCTCCAAAACACAACATCCAAATCCTGCGCTTGCGCAGCACTGTGTCACCCCTCCTGGGTGCAGAGGCACCCCCAGATCCTCGTTGTCACCCCAGGCACACGGCTGCAATGTCACCAGGGCAACCAAACCTGACCGCAGGGACACTGCGTGGTACTGGTAACTTCCTCATCCCTTGACCACCTCAACAGGGAAATGGCGGTGCTGACTGACACAGATTAACAGGAATTTGGCAGTTGCTACCATATCTGGCTAAGGAAAAGGGACTAAAAAATGACCTCAAGCAGAATTTTACCATCAGCTGAGTACTTTCGTATGAAATGCATTTAATTACACATACACACATATTTACACGAGCTACGAAAATTAAACCTGATGCTTTTCTTCTAGGTCTGTTCCAAAAACCTCCTTCAAATAAGCTAGTTCTTGTAAATTATTAAATGGGGCCGTATCCATTTCCTTCTGTGGCTCAGAAAGCAGATGGAGTGACACCTGGTCTCCTTACCTAACCATATGCATCAAAGCTTAATGGAGAGTTTTGCGTAACTGCAACCTACAAAATAAAAATCCAGCATTTGGAGCTTTAGCACACCAACTCCAACATAGGACATTCTTTCCTGAGAGGATACACAAATAACTGACTTTTTCTTAAAACAGTCTCAGTTTCTTATACAACAGCTGTGTCTATTTTCAGTAACTTTCACTATTTAAAAAAATATTTATCAAATAAAATTATCCATGCTAAATACAAAGAAAAAAATCAGCATATATCAACCTCCAACACTGCCTTTAAATTTTTTAACATGCTTCCTAGTGGTCAAAGTATTTCAAAGTACAATTTCTGACTTCTAGTGGCTTAATTTTAGATTAATTCGTTTGCTTTTAAATTACATCTAGAATACTCTTGTTAGAAAATGTCTCCTGAACAACTCAATTTTCACAAGCCAGCTCTTTGCTAAATGTATTCTGTAAGTTTTCTTCTTTAAAAGCATATAACCCAACGTTATTAACGAAGACCAAAATACAAAAATAAACTGTATCTACCATGACTTCTCCTTCTCTCTACAGCATTTACTCTACATCCACCTAGAGGCTTAAACTAATTGCCGCTTTCCATCCAGCACTGACTGAAATCAAACACAACCAGGCATCATAAACCACACGTTACTGAAGAAAGTTATTCAAGATGTCTTCTTTTTGTATCATCCTCCTGCAATTCCTGAAAAACCCCACATCTTTCACATTCAATGCTGTTTGATCTGAATTTGACATATAATTTGCATATGTGTTATACTAGTTGTAACTGCTACTAGAAAAATACAAACCAGAAGCTCTTTTTCCATGGAAAGCCGTGCCAGACAAAATGACCAATAGATGAAAAGGTCAAGAATGGTTTTTTTCAAAAGACAAATACATTTGTAGTAATTTCAGATAACACACAAGAGTAGTTTGTCTATATTATAGGAGCAGTATCTCATGTACAATCCACATGTTTTCATGAAGAAATGTACTTTCAAGTCAATACAAAAATACCAAGTTTTCCTCTTAAATATGCAGGAATATATCTGATATATTATAATATATCTGACATATATCTATATATCTATAATTAGTGTACATATGTATATATATATATATATATACACACACAGCTGCATCCCCCATAAATAGCGTATGTAACTTACCAATCATAAGGATAAAGATATCTGATTTTTCTATAGGCACTTCTAGAAACATTATGAGCCCTTCCTTCAGTAACCCCAAACTCAAACATCCTTACCTTTTTCTGGACTTAAATTTTTATATACTTCAAGGTCTGCCATTAAATTTGTAACTCGTGCATTACTGGCAAGCAGAACGGAAATTCGCACTGCAGGAAAGCCTCAATTTAATCTTCACATCTCCAGAGCTAAAACATTTAGAAAGCAATCCTTTCTCCAGAGCTAAAACATTTAGAAAGCAATCCTTCACAGTACAGGAGGACACTGCCAGCACTGCCCTTTATCAGGAATGACAAAATCCTTGTGATCTATAAGACAGAAAAAACCCAAATCCAGAGGCAACACCAGGCAACTTTCTCCAAAACGGAAAAGCAGAGCCTGCGAGGGAAGCTGGAAGCATCTGCTCTGCTCTGTGCTGCTGCTGTGGGAACGCAGAGCAGCGACTACTTTTGGTCTGAAAGGTGCATGCACAGTGCAGCAATGAGGATGCTTCAGGCATTACTGCGTGTAACGCCTGGGCAGCACAGTGAGCACAGGGTAATTCGTCTGGCATCCAGGGAGGCAGCTGGGGAGCAGATTACCACACTTCAGCCAAAGAAACTGAATTACCACACTTCAGCGAAACAACAGGGGAGTGACGCAGGCTGAATACAGAGGAGAAAATCCACCCTCACTCCAGAGTAACTCCCAGCATCTGCCGCCACAGGATCCCGTGAGGCAGAAAGACACAACCGCGGTGAACCACGCTCCTTTTGCCCAGGATTTGAGACCCCTTCTCCTGTTGCCCAGGATTTGAGGCCCCTTCTCCTGTTTCTGTCTCTGACTTGAAGGGGAACAGTCTTTCTGCAGAACGGGGCCAGCTGGAGCACAGCGCATGCAAATGGTTCAGGCTGTGCATCACTGAGCATTTGACTTCGTAAGAACAAGTGGTCTCCTGCGAGATGCTGAGCACTGACTCCCAGTAGCTGTACAAAATTACGATGCTACTGGCTAAATGCTGTGCTTGTTTAAGCCAACTCAATGCTACTGAAATCAGGAGGTTTATAGGCAGTGTGGCACAATGAGCAGAAACATTCAGACTTGCACAAATGACACTCACTTATGACAGAGCCCAAGGGGACACAGTGCTGGAAAGCACGGCAAGAATAAAGCCAGCTCCACATATAATGCTTTGCATCTTTGATTTACTGCATTCTCTAATTGTTTCCCTATTCTACTGCCCTTTACAGTGACCTTTACATCAGTGCACCAAAGGAGTCCCCAGCTGCATGCTCAAAGATTGTGACAGCAAGAAAAGAGGACAGAATTTGTCTAATGCACGCTAGCATAAAGTTACACAACAGAGTGTGACTGGGAGGAGGAGAAAGAAAAAAGACAAGAAAAATGTAGAACTAGAGTGAGATGGCAGACACGATACAAGTGGAGCTGACACGTTTCACTTAATGAGAAATCATTATTTCGTTACACACACCACCCCCCATAGATTCACACCTCAGTTCCCAACATTAATGAAGCCTGCAGAGTTATCAATCCATTTACATCCCAGTGAATTTATGTTACAGTTGCAGTTCAATGACAACAAAAAATAAACTGTCACTGCTCTGTAGTTTAATTCTTCATATATCAGATTGCACCTGATAATGTGTTAGGTGCAAATTACTCCACACTCCTATCATCCTATTAATTATGAGGGGAGCTACACACAAGCACCTTTAACACCAAAGCTGCTCTGTAAGAAAGCTTGCCCAAAAATTAATATAGTCCATATTATTCTGTCTTCAAAATAAAGTTCATTTTAAAAACAGAAGTGCTTCAATGCTCTACAGCTTTAGAAATTAGAACATGCTACATGGGTTAGCAAGAACATCGCAGCAAACAAATGAATACTTCTCTGTAGTTCAGGGGACATATGCCAAATGGTACAAAAATACCTGTAGGTTTATTCAACTTCCAAAAAGAAAAGAAAAGAAAAAAAATCACCATGACAACTCCTCACTGACAGAGCAGGTTTTGCACCCAACCCCTGGCCCTGTCTATCAGAGCCAGGTCTGAAACCGCTGCATCCTTGAGAACTCCGTGTTAGAGTTTGACTGTCTGCAAAGAGAAAAGTCAAAAGGCAACGAATTCGCTTTATGCCACCTGACACTGCCGCTACATCTTATTTAAGCGGTGGCTGAGTATCCCTCACACCTCTC
The DNA here is from genome assembly GCF_000695765.1 of Mesitornis unicolor. Taxonomy (NCBI): domain Eukaryota; kingdom Metazoa; phylum Chordata; class Aves; order Mesitornithiformes; family Mesitornithidae; genus Mesitornis; species Mesitornis unicolor. The sequence continues at coordinate 63,749 of NW_010206946.1, forward strand.
CAGTTTATTTTGCTTTCATGCACATCCCTAATCTCAGGGGGATCACAACGCTCCTGCAGTGAATGCTCTGCGGAGTCAGAGCACACAAAGTCTGAGCAGTCTCAGGGGTGATGGTGACAAGCAAGAGTACAAAACTGTTCATCCAATACAGGTAACTTAATAACAGTGGTCACCATAGGCTACACTACATATTTTCAGCATCCACTACTGTTTCATAGGGATCACAACCCAGCAAGATAAGCTTTGGCAGGAAAGGTAACAGATTTGCTTCTCTGCCTGTTTTTCCTACTGATGTTTTCTGCCCTATAAGCCCTGGGAGACCTTTGCCAATGCCTTGCATGCTTAAAAGTCTGTTTTTTCCAGACTTTTACTAAGTCTAAATTTATTAATACTATTTTCCTAATACTATTTTCCAGCCTTCTTCATTTGCTGTTCAAAAAAAACAAAGTTCTGTCATTAAACCACTGGAATTATTTTGAGATAAGGCAGCAAGTACCTCCAGGTACAAAGCAGCGGTGTCAAAGCACTACCCCTGTAATTTCATTTAAAAAAGGGGATTTAAAGCTTTCTTGTAATACATATAACAACTGTTGCACATGGCTACAGATATGTTTTCCTTTAAGATACACTGTAGTTCAGCTCACAGCTGCTGGCTGCAATGAGGGAAACTTGGCCTGTTCTGCGCCTCTCCTGTCCAGGCACCTCAGGTTTGCAGGGCTGCAAAACCAGCTAAAAACTCCCTGGAAAAACACAGCAGGCACCTGTACACCACATCAACCTAAACCAGTAATGTCAGGGTAAAAAAACCTGCCCCGTGCTTGCTGTTATAGGGTGGACGGGGTGCAGAGGGGCTGTACCCACACGAGATTACTAGACAGAGACATGACAGTGCAAGTTCTACTGCAAAAAATTCATTTTCCAATAAATGAAAGTAAGATTTAACTAATAGTTTTGGAATTACAGCATCAGAAGAATATTAATTTTCTGGCTTATCAGTTTTTCCTTTCTCGCTGTCAAAACAGCTGGAAACTGGAACAAAAGAGCAAGAAAAGCTGATTAGAGAACTTCTACCTCTTAAAGCAAATAGATAATGAAATAAGGAGATAACAACATCCTCATTTTCATCATCCAAATTTAATCTTAGACCTAAAGTGTAATACAACCTCCTTGTGAAAAGCCAGCTAGCAATGAATAAAACTTTATATTAGCTGCTCAGAAAACTTGTTATTTTCATCAGATTAAAGCTTTCATCAACTCTACTCATTTGTCATTAAGAAAGACAGTTCTTTGGAAAGCCGACAAATATACAAGGATGAAAGGGGAAAAACACTTGGCATTGGAACTCCACAGCTCGATACAGTGGCTCGAGACAGATCCCACGTATTAAACTCTTCAGGTACTTTTTAAAATCTACGTGAACTTGAAGAAACAAATTTTTAGTGCACTACTTGAATATACATTTTCTATTACGTCTGGTTATCTCAAGGAATGAATTGTAGATATTTGGCTATATAAATCCAAATATAACCCAAAATATAAATTACTGCACTCTTAACTTGTCCTGCTTTCCCAAGCACCATTATAAAACTTACACTGAAGCTGCCTATTAAGATATAAGCCAGAATTCTGCAGTCTACATCTGGCATCCTTAGTGCTGTAGCCTGAAGCATCAGGCTTGCATGAGACTTCAGCAGAGCTAATTATAAACCATTGCCCATCAGCAAACATCAAACCTAACATATATGCATAATTCAGCAAATATTTAGTATTGTTCCCCAAAAATTCTTGTGCTCTAATAACCAAAATAGACCCTTTTACTGTATAAAAAGTAAAACACAATGCATTTTATGTTGCCCCTCATTGGGCACAACAGTTCAAGATCACTGAAGAAAAAAAAATTCTAGGAGAACCTGCACAAAAGCTCAGCTTCTCAGACTGAAACAAATGGAAAACCACTGCGGTAACGCCTGCCAGAAGCAATCTGTGGTGACACTGTCCAAGACTGGTTGTGTGACAGCAGAAGGTGTTCATCTGATAAAGGCGGAGCACAACTGTATCCATTCTGTTTGGGAAATCTTTGAGATGATGTCTCAAAATAAGCAATTGCCTTTAATGAAGTCTTTCTCTCCCCCTCCTCAACTTAGGATGTAGACGAGTAGGCCATTTAGAAGCACCTTTTGAAGGATGAGCTGGATACTCCCCAAACAAGGGACCAGGAGCTCATGCAGGAACCCAGATCAGCGCTCAGCATTTTCCCCTGCAAGTTCACCGGCAGCTGGGACAGACAACTCACTCACTGTACGTTGTCAGATGGCAAAATAATCACTGAAAAATATCATTCTCTTAGTGCCAGCACAAAGCAAGTGCTTGAGTGGCCTACCCCAAAGCGCTATGTGAAGTAAGTAGAAGTACCAATATCCAAGGCAGCCCCATACCAAAGCTGCACTGCAGTGGCCCAGGACCGCAATGTTGAAGTCCAGAATGAAGTTCGCAATCTTGCTGCTTTCCCTTCCCCAGGGACATCCCAGGCATTATCAACACCACGTTCGCCAGCCGTTTCCTCAATAAGATGTCAGAATGCAGACATTCAAAGCTACCGAAATGCCAAACATGACTAAAACACCCATCTACCTTATAGGCTTGACTCTGCGCTCAGCACACCCAGTCAAATGGTCTCTCAAAGGTGAAGTCATTGAGCAACCAACCCTGTTCCATCCACTGTGCTCTGAATCTGGCAAGGCTGCAGGAAACGACTGTTTCCCTTCAAGCAGTTTTCACAGAATCACAGAAGGTTAGGGAATGGAAGGGACCTCAAAAGATCATCCAGTCCAGTCCCCCTGCCGGAGCAGGAACACCTCGATGAGGTTACACAGGAAGGCGTCCAGCCGGGTTTTGAATGTCTGCAGAGAAGGAGACTCCACAACCTCTCTGGGCAGCCTGTTCCAGTGCTCTGTTACTCTCACTGAGAAGAAGTTTCTTCTCAAATTTAAGTGGAACCTCCTGTGTTCCAGTTTGTGTCCGTTACCTCTTGTCTTATCATTGTCACCAAGAAGAGCCTGGCTCCATCCTTGTGACACTCACCCTTCATATATTTATAAACATTAATGAGGTCCCCCCTCAGTCTCCTCTTCTGCAAACTAAAGAGACCCAGCTCCCTCAGCCTTTCCACATGAGAGAGATGCTCCACTCCCTTAATCATCTTTGTAGCCCTATGATGGACTCTCTCCAAGTTTTACACCAACCAACACAAATTTGGGGGTTAATACCCACAGATGGTCAAAAGTGTGGGCGAATTCCAAAAGCATTTCAGATAAACTTAATAAATGCAATGATTTGATGCAGCTTCTGGCTGGGGAAGTACTTGCAGTGCTGACCAGCAGGAGTTGGGAGTGTGTACCACACGAAGGGTTATTATTTTTCCCATCCCTTTATACTTTAAGCCCCAAACATCTGCTAGCAAAGTAGATGGATGTTTGGTCTGACAATACAGCCATTCCCATATTGTTATTGCCAGCAAACAAACAAAATACGATATACTTTTACAGCTTGAAAACTCCAAGAAAATAAAAGGAATAAACCTCTTCCTCCAAACCCAGAGCATGATGTACTTCGTATTTTGGCACTGTTTGCAACAGGAAGGAAAAGAAAGTAGGTTCATCAAGTCCTCAAGGCTATTCTGAACATTATAATTGCTTATCTGCTCTGTTCTACAGAAACTGCTCAAATAGCTTAAATCCAGCCCTGTCTTCAGTTTGTTATTCTCTGTGTGCAGACACAGTGCTCTATCTCACTGTTACTGAAGAAAACTGACATTTTTGCTTCTAGGCAGATACGACTCCCCAGAGTGCAAGACACAGCAGCAACCTCCACTTCTGTAACTAAAAATTTCAGACAAACAGATAAAAATTTTAATATCCTGCAAATGCAGCTTTTAGCAGCTTTTCCTAATAAAATTATACAATTATGAAAACTCCGTAGGTAATTTTGATGCATACAGTACTTCAGTATTACATGTATGAATGTTCGGTCATTACTCAAAGACAAAATGTGAAAGCCCTGTGGAAAGGTACACAGTTGTGTATCAATACCTTTTCTTGGCTAACAACATGCGTCTCACAGAATCATTTTAATACAGCAGAGAGCAGCCCAAGCTGTGGACAGCAGCCTTTTCCAGAATGGAATGGAAACACTGCTGCTGGTATTTGCTGGTCACTGCACACAGGAATTGAACTGGGACCACTTAAACAGTTCTCCAGCCTTATATTCACATTAGTCAGCATCTTGCTTGCTACCAATTACATTTACAACTTCAGAGCAAGAGCACAGATAGGATGCTCTAAGAATTTTTCCAAAACTTATCCCCACCTCAAAGTAGGTTTTTTCCTGTGTTTTTATACTCATGGACAATTTTCAATTTGCTCTTCTCCCAACTTTCCCCATTAGCTCAAATAAGCCTTTTCCTCCCTGAGCTTTCCCTTCGCAATGCATTTATGGTCTGCAGTCACATCCCCTCTCAACCTCCGATTTTTCAAGCCAAACAAACCAGACTCATCTCATCCCCATTTCTGTCATCCTTTTCTCTGCCTGTTCCTGAGCCTTCCTTGCTCAAATACTGCTGCCCAGAACTGCATTAGGCCAGGCCTTGCAGCACAAACACCTTCATCTTAAGATGCTTGAACTACTCCAGATAAACACAGAGCTTCAGCAATCTCATTTATGCAGTCCACAAAAGTTTCTTGCATTTAAACACCTCAGCTGGAGGGGAATAAATGGACTATCCTCTATTCAGGTTCTTAAAGCAATGCAGGTCCCAGAGGGGTATGAAGGAAACACCAGAGATGAACACAGTTGAGCAGCAAAGTTCCTGTCACATGCCTCTGTGATGTCACCTTCCAGACCAGCCTGATACAACTCAGTCATGAACACCATATTTCTGAGAGAAGTTAAGAAGAAAATATAAATGGCATAAGTAACTAACTAATAAGATAAATATGAACAGCTACTTTGAGAATTGTAAGACAAAATCAGCTATTTGCTAAACATGTCACAGCTTCTTTTTGCTTAACAACTACACAATATTAGCATTCATAAAATGTAGAAAAATAAGCTAATCAGCAGCTCTGTGTGCTTGCTCCCTGAAGAGCCATGCTCTCAACATTAGAATATGAAACTATAATAGTAATAACTACCAAAAAATAATGAAAACACTGGGTAAATTCAAATTAATAGACACTAGAGCTGGAAACATACAGCCCACACACGGAAATGTCAGCAAATCAGAAAGGGCTGGATCACAGTACATGCCCTGCTAACAGACAGCACCCTTGCCACAGAGTTCACATTAGCTTTTATTTCCTAATTTCCCAGTGATGTAAAAAGTTTTAAACAAGCACAATTTCCTTAAATCTGCAGGGGAAAATATGGTCTCAGATAGAGGTAAGATTGACGTGGGTCAATCCTAACCGCGAGGCTGCCATCAGGAACAGGGGTGAGCACCTGGCCCACTCATCCTCAGCCATCCCACTGCCCATTGTCAGGACCTACAGGATAGACATCACCCCTTTTGCTCCACCACCACATCAATGCTCCATCACCCCTTTTATCCATATCAGCACAGTCCCATGGGAAACAAACTTCCCTCAAGTGTCAGGAGCAACGTGCTCATCCCCTGGGACACGAACACGTCTCCTCACATCACACTGCTGAGAACTGCCACCTCCGTCACTGGCCAGTGGGGACTTCAGCTCCCTCCATGTAATCAGAGTGAAAGTTACTGTCAATGCAGAGTCTTGCTGAGGTTGAAGAGACAAATGGGAAGCCCTGAAGGATTCTGTCAGGGAAAAAGAATTAAACCTGTCTGGTCATGAATGAAAGACAAATAAATTATGCCACAGAATCTTTCTGGTCTAGGATTCCTGCTAATTATTTCTTCTGCCTTAGACAATTACCACTTTGCAGACTCATCACTCATTTGCTGCTCATGGATTACTGGACTTTGTGCTAACGGATCATTATCCAGTCTTCGTGCCATCAGCAGGATAACAACATCAAGCTCTGTACGATAAAGCACTACTTCCAGTCAGAGAGCATGGACCAGATTTTCCTTTCACTTGATCTGGAATAGCAAAACTGCAAATACATATCCAAAATGTAGCTGCTCCAGTTATACACTCATGCTAGAGAGCAGATAATTGCCTAGAGAGAAGTGTGATCAGCGAGCGTTCACCAAAACACTGCAAGAGTGGCCTGACTCAGCTAAAGGAGACCTGGGGGAAGACATCTCGGACACAACCCTCTCCTTTCACAACATCAGAGTGAACTCAGAAGGAACACAAATCCACCAAAATCAGTGAGACTACACAAGTGGTCTGATAAATCTCAGGAATGAATCTCCAGTTGTGCCTGGAGATGACAGGGTCACCAATGACAAATTTGTGAACCATTTTCCCTGTAATGCATGTTCCAAATGTAACACACAGATGAATTAATATGACAATGTCACTGTCAGAAGAAGTTTTTAACATTCTTCTGGTGCTCCAAATAGAACTAGCAGTGCCCATGGGTAAGAAAAAAGCACTACATAATAAAGTGAGGTTACATCTGGATAGGCTTTCGTTAAGAAGATGCACAAATGGACAAATTATTAATTCTCCCATTAGCTGCATCAGTGGTGACATAACCTCAGTGACAAAAATGCCGACACAGCTTATAGCAGGTTGCATCATGGTTCTGTGTGCTGTAAACTGCCCAGCATCCTGACAAACACAGTGACAGTGGAGACGTATGTTCACTAGGAAAAAAAAACAACCTTTGCTTTTGAAAAACATGAGTATTTCTGTCTTTAATTTATAGGCATTCCATCCTGCTGTTATTAATAGCGCCATAAATCTGCCCTAAAGTGACATTTTTAATCACTGAGCACAACGGGAGTAAGGAATACAAAACCTGGGCCTCTCAAACAGCATTAGGAAATCACTCCCCCGCTAGTTTGGGGTCCAGCTGTATTGTCAGACTGAACCTACAGGAGCCTATTCCAGGCAGGGACGGCTCCCAAATCCTGGTGGTCCCTCACCCACTGCAGGAGCACAGGCTGGGCTCAGCACTGCTTCTTACCCCATGCCCAAGTGTAAAGCTACCCAGCAAGGGGAGAGAAACCTGCATGCGGAACACATGCACACGCTCTCAAAAATAGGTCCTGAAAAGGAAGTATTTTATACCAAAATGTCATAAGAGTATTTCCCTGACTTTGTTATTGGAAGGCTACTTCAACAACTGAGTGATCACGGCACGTAATATGTAATGGCAAGAGACGGAGTCAATAGGGGAGTAATTACAGATCATCTTTAGGCATATATTTTGCACAAACTTCTGATCAACGCTTGGAAGTAAAGTTCTTCCTGACACTTTCAGTTCCTCCTCGCTAGGAGCACAAAGGATGCACACCTGCAGAGCAGGAGCTGAAGCAGTTCTTAAAGTGCCTCAGGAGGAATCACTTAAGTGTAAGGCAGTGCCAGACCATGTGAACACAATTCATTTCACTGCAAAATGCAATCGCTACCTAAACTCAAAGCAACTTCACTACTGCTTGTGCTCCAGCTGCCACTCTTCTCTTCCCCAGGCTTTGATGCTTTCATTAGAGTGGGGACCCTGCGGCCCCCGGTGTGAGCGGAGGAGGGGACCCCCTTGGAAGAGGAGACTCCTGCGACCGCCCCAGTGGGGCCGAGCACCTGCAGCACCGAGGGGCTGCGATCCCGGAGCGCCCCCTGGCGCCCCCCGCGCCGCACCGCCGGCAGCCGCCCGTGTCTGTGTCTGCACCCGTGCCCCCTCCGCTATGGCCAGCCCAGCTTTTGCTTGCACCCTCTCCGAAATACACAACTTCCAGTTGCATCTGACAGCAGGAAACACAAGCAGCCAAAAATCCAGGATAAGCTGTACCTTACCGTGGAATATGCCGTTGTCCGCTAGGAAATGTCTGCAGTACTGCATACAGTTTTTCTTATCCAGATTCCAGTAACTCATTGTAAGGAAGTGTTCTGATCACCATCAAAGGCAGTGACTCTACAAAGTGAAACAGATAACAGATAATAATATAAATAACTGAGTTAATTTACAAGAAATGCAATTACAACTACTGCAAGCACTATAAGAGTATCTATTTGTAACCTTTATCCAAAATAGTTGATTAGCTCCGTGCAAAGTATCACAACAAATGTAGTCCTTTGCTCTCCAAACATGCCCATCTCCAAGGATTTACAGGCAGATGACCTGGACCGACTACAGACAGAAAGCAAGACAGACTGTCAGCAAATTTATGGCTGTTGAAGTTCACCCACCCTACCCAGCAGTTGCTGCACCCACAATGAGCGCCTGTTGTTACAGTTAAATCCGACAGCCCCTGCAGGCTATTGCAGGGCCATGGAGAGATGATCAATTTGATCTATTTCATGATGCTGTCCCATATTTCACAAGCTACAGACAAACCAGACAACACCACAAAGCTATAAATCCTCCCCAAGTGAAGGTTATATATTTTTAAAATTGAGTTAAGGGTAATTACCTCCCGATTTTGAGTAGCATTCTATGGATGCAGAGCACCCCCTCTGTCCACAGCACACCCCTGTCCTCAGCAGAGATCCACCCATGGAATGAGCTCTGCTGGGGATGGGCAGATCAAGCAACACCTTTGAGGAGGTGCAGCTACATCAGCCATGCAGAATTTGTGTCCTCTAGCCCTGAGGGAACCCAGTTTTGCACAGGGAAGACACTCTCAGATCCGAGCACCAATGCTACCCTGTGCTGAGGCACAGGATAAATTGTCAATCTGCTTCATCACTTCTCCTCCTTCCCCTGCCTTGGTTACACCCCCCATTACACAGCTGATCACCAACAGGACCAAACTGAATGAGTGGGAGCAATACAGGGACAGCCCAGCAAAACAGTCACAGGTAATTTGCCACAGATGCTATCACCAATAAGTGATGGGAGTGGAGAGCAGTCCTTTTGGACACGGGCCCCAGAGCTCTGCTAGGCCAAGTTCCTCACTGCCAATTTTTCTAGGATTTGGCCAATAGTACTTATAAATCAGTTGAAATGGAAACACACAGCAGGCCAGCACAAAACAAAAAGCAGACAAGTGAGGAGAAGCTGAGCAGCTGAAGCTAATGGCTGACAATGCAATGAAAATAACCCCCCTCCATCACAGCCACTCGCTGAGCCACTGCCACAGTCTGGGACAGCAGGAACAATCGCAACATTTTCAGAGACCTAAACAGTGAAAGTTAACTCATTAATAAGCCAGTGGTTATAACTCAAGACAAGGCTGTATTTGTTTGAATAATTTCACTGAACTTCCATTCAAAGAATTGCAGCCTTTTGTTTTGCAAGCTGGACCTTACAAAAGCCCAACACCCAGCAGGAGTTAACATGTAC
>NW_010206946.1:73208-77471 GCF_000695765.1 Mesitornis unicolor
TTACAACCAAGCAAAGCACCATTTAATATTTCTTTGATATTTACTGCTGGGGAAAACAAACAAAACCCCCATGGACTCCTTGATCTCCTGTTCTGACACCAAATCTTCACACTGGATCCTCCTCGTCCCTTTGCTACCAAGTTAAAGACTTGCATTTCAGTGGTCCAGACACACCTTCCTGTTACAAACCTGCTTTGCTCTCCCATTTCACCTCACTCCCACCTTCACTCTGGTCAACCCAGCTGCCTTCTCGCCCACACTTGGAACAAGCAATGCCAACTGCCTTCATCCAAGCAAACCCCTAGTAGGATGGGAGGGCACTGCCAGTCAAGCCTCCTTGGAAAACTACTTCCAGGGGGGACCCAGTAACAAATTCCCCCAGCTGAAATTGCACAGCATGCTGTAAATGCCCAGACTGCAGCTATAAAGAAAGCCAACAGGATGCTGGGTTGCATTAAAAAGGGCAAAAAGAGACAAAGAAGTCATTATCCCTCTCTACTCAGCACTGGTCAGACCACACCTTGAGTACCGTGTCCAATTTTGGTCCCCGCTATACAAAAAAGATGCGGACAGGTTGGAAAGGGTCCAGAGAAGGGCGACGAGGATGATCAGAGGACTGGAAGACCTGCTGTATGAAGAAAGGCTGAGAAAACTGGGCCTGTTCAGCCTTGGGAAGAGAAGGCTTAGGGTAGACCTTATTACCATGTATCAGGACATAAAGGGTGGCTACCAAGAAGATGGAGACTCCCTTTTCACAAGGAGTCACACGGAAAAGACAAGGGGTAATGGACACAAGTTGCTTCTGGAGAGATTCCGATTGAACTCCAGAAGACTTTTTTTTTCTTACCACGAGATCAATCAGACATGGGAACAATCTCCCAGGGGAAGTGGTGAATCCCCGTACATTGGTCAGTTTTAAGAGTCAGCTTGGCAGGCTGCTGACTCATCTCATTTGAACTATACTTTCACCTCAAGAGGTTGGACTGGATGATCCTTGTGGTCCCTTCCAACCTGGCTATTCTATGACTTCAGCTCTGCTGAGGAACACAGATCTATTTTGCTCAAGTGACCTCAAAACAAAAAGGAAAACAAGTAACCTTTAATCATAGCCAACAAGACTTACATTATCCTTAAAGATCAACTTAGCTACAATCATTTCCTGAGACCCAATGACTGTACTGAGCTATAAGGGAAAAGAAGAGCCTGGAGAATCCTGGCTTCCCCACGCACGGGTGTGATGAACGTGGTCTCCTGCAGTGCAGAAGGTGAACCAGCTGACTGTGAAAGCCCAGAAATACCTGCTGTTTCTGGTCTACCTGAAAACAGCTGAGCAGACCTTCTCTCCCCTGCTACTTCTGTCAGCCACCAGGGACCTTTCAACTGATTCAACTCACAAACCCAGGGGAAAAAAATGGCTCTTCCTGCAGGGCTGGCAAGCTGAATGAGCTCAAAGAAGGATCAACAACATTGGCGCTGTGAAGGGGTGGCAGTATCCTGCGACCTGGAGGCAAGGTAGAGGGGAGCTGGCTTCCCCTTCTCCAGATGGGCTCTGGCGACCACCCTAGCCAGGGCTGCTCCAGTCTGGAGGGTGAAGCTTTTCTTGGACAGGAGACATAGGTGGCACAGGGCTGAAGCCAACAGACTGGTGAAAAAGTCTAACTGATGTTTATTTTTACTTCCAGCATTGATCAGTGCAAATATCAGAGACTGATAAGCAAATGCTCATCTGAGATCTACGATGTTTGTTGCAGGTTTGCGAGGATGCTGCTGTTGCAGATGCGGGTTTGTCTCTCCGCTGTTGCCCCTGTGGAGATAGTCTGAATGATCAACTGCAGGCATAAGCCAAAATTGCCTGTTTGTGTTTTGCTCCATCTTAAAACCAGCACAGTCTCCATTACAGTGTGTGTTTTGGGTCTGGCCAATGTATTGTTTACACTAAAGGCATATTCTACTAAAATTTGGAATGCTAAGCAGTAATACCCATTACTTCTGCCAGACTTCATCTTCTACATTTCTTGGACTTTTCCCCTTGCCAGCCATGAGCTTTCATTATAGCTTGCCATAACTGGGGCCACTCTCCTAGCGTTTAATTAGTAAGGCGCACGCTGTTAGTTACTTTAAATGTGTAGGAATCATTCTACCATCATGGTCCAGCCTACTGCTAGGCTACAAAAAAATACAAGTGGCACCATGTTTTCATTAAGAAAATCGAATCAAATATTCATTACTAAGATTTTACTCAAAATAAAAAGATCTTATCTCCTGCTCCCACACAGAACTCATGTCACAGGGAGAGATTTATGGGGAAAATGTTGCTATTGACATCCAGTGTCTCTGAAAGAAATCCTTGGCCCCCTCCCCTCCCTTTCGCGGCTCATGCCGATATAATGCTCCTTTGTCCTTGCACAAGGGTTCTGCACAGCAATGGCCCCTTGGAACAAAGGTTCCCCCTGCACTCAGGGATGAAGGCAAAATCCCAAAGGGGCTGCATCACACAAATATCCCATAAGAAACCCTTCCTAACACCAGCAATTATTTGGATGACCCACAAAGTTATTTGCTTTCTCTGTTACAGAGCCCAGCCAGGATAAAGTGTAAAGTGTATTAATGTGTAAGTTGAGCAAGGGAGTCCATTACGTGGTCTGCAGAAACACACGGACTCGAAGGAATGGTATCTTCTGTTTTAGCTGATTAATTTCTATTAAACATGTGTCAGCTGTTTCATTTTAGTACTTTCAGTAGCATTCCATAAGAGACGTCCTTCCAAAGAATAGAGCAAAAGCTGTGATTAGTTCTACCAAACTGTACTTTACTAAAAGTTATTAATGGAAGTAAACTGATTTTGCTCAAAGAAATTTGATACAAAAAGGAAGTTAAACTTAAGGACACTTGTCTCTGCATATATATATATAGAGACAGATAGACGGTACAGACAGATTAGATGAACAAATATGATTTTTTTGTTCTCAGGATAGTGTGTGAACTTCTCACAACGCAAGTTTTGCCATACACATGCTTTATGAAATTATTTTATTATAAAAGCTGTAAAGATTAAATGTGTAAGATACTTCTGAACTTAGCAGAGGATGCAAACGCTCTGCCTAGGTTGTTATTTATGCTTCTTATTCCAAGAGGCTTAACACTGAGTATATAACTCCTGACGCCCTTTGGTCTCACAATATTCTGCAGTTTCCCCTCTTGCACAGGAAAGAAACCTCATGCTTTAATGAGCTGTGCAGAGAAGTAGGACACCCATTGCAGGGCATCACAAAGTACTGTACCAGCAGCTGGAGGGCAAGAAGCACTGGAGCAAAACACATTCTCAGCTCAGGCCCACTGTTATGGTGAGCAAAAAACTATTTTAGAAAGTAGCAGCATAATCCAAACATTTATCTGCAGTATTTAACCTGGACACTGTGCAGGACCTGAGTGTGAAGAGGGTGTTAAGCATCCATCCATTAGCACTGGGCAGGAACTGGGGTCTGAGTTCTGTGCACAGCTCTCTTGGGAAGCTCAGGCCAGATTAATGGTATTTAAGTGAGCAGTAACAGGGTGCAGAGATTACTGATCTCATCTTTTCTCAGCTGCCCTCTCTCCTTCTTGTTTCTGAAGTACTTCAACAGATAACATTACTGAGTCAATCAGACAGCATGAATGGTTCCCACCAACAGGACAGATACTGCAGTTCACAAGGACTTCTCTCTGACAAAAACACAGCTCCAGTTTCAGAGCTTGCTGTTCAGTATTTACCCAGTGAACACATTTTGAAAGCATGATTTATAAAAAAAATATTCCTTTCCTTTGCACAAAACTGGTGTATGGTAAAAAAAAGTCTTTTTACAAAAGTTCTACCAAAGTGGGGGTGTTTTTGTTTTTGTTTTTAAAAAAAGCACACGTGCCTGGCAATTCTGCCTTCAACAGAAAAGAAAATCCAGAAAATACTGAATATTCAGAGGGCTCTAGATTTTGGAAGCTTGCAGCTATTCCATATACCTGTTAATGATAAATTTTACAGTGAAAAATAGTTCAGAGACACTGGACACTAAAAAGGACAAAGGAAATGTATAATAAAACAAACAAACAGAAATAGGTTAGAAATGAGAAGAGCAGCACAGAGTTAAGGAAAGGACACACCAAGTGTGTGACTGGCAATAATACAGTATTAGCTCTTGATATGGCCAGAGAGCACTCATAAGTATTAGAGACATCTGTAGGGGAAGACAGAGACCATCTGGCTGCACTAAGCAGCAGGAAAGCACCATC
>NW_010206946.1:77502-83140 GCF_000695765.1 Mesitornis unicolor
CAGGCTTTAATCTGCAGCTGGGATGGTGGTGGTGTACCCAGAGTCTCTGCCCACTGCCATCACCTGCACCCAGTCAGCTTTCAGTTACTGCACACAGAAAATAAACACCCGGCCACAGCACAAATACCACTCTTAATGTTCCTTGGAGAACACTGAGGCAGTATTCAAAAGCTGAGCAATTCTGTTTCACAACAGATCTAAGAATACTGTTAGAACAGTGATAGGTTAACTGTTTTACCTTAAGTTCGAGAGTAAGCGAAAGATTCACTTGCACACCTCAGGACCTTCTTTGCAGGCTTTATACATTAGAAAAAGAGCTGCTGTGTCCAGTTCATGTTTTTACTTTCTAAAGAAAGTACCACAAATTCTCTGGTGGAACAACCTTTGAGCTTCCAGAGACCAGCTGCCACACAACATGGGCTGTATTTTTTAAAATGGTATCCACACAACTAAGTAGCCATCGGATGAAAAGCTTAGCCATAGATAGACCTGAACCAAATCTTAAGAGATTATAAAATCTTAATATGACAGTATTTCATGGGCATCCACCCATCTGCAGTCTTGGGTTTCTTATTTCACTAAGCCACTAACAGTCGCCCAAATACTGCTAAGCACTTAAGCTGGTCTGAATTCATGCAGATTTAGATTTAACTGTCACACAAACCCAGGCTCTAAGGGTTCCACACATCATCTGTGCAAATCTCTGCTTTAATCAGCATCAAATATTGACATTCACTCAAAATAACTCACACAAATGTTGCTAAAGTTACACTGTAAGAGCCATGCAGAACAGGCAGGGACGTTAGTGGCACTGGATGACAGATCCACAGTGTTGATACAAAAAGACATTTTGCCCTCAAATTGATGTTGCTCTTACACCTTAGAAAACAAAGTTTCACCTACCTATAGTATAAACTATTTCATACATGTACTGATACTTTGCAGAACTTAAAGTATCTTGTATAAACCCTACTGGTTCGGTCTCTTGTCCCTGTACCAGTGCTCTGCTGGGGACACTCGGGAAACTGTCCTCGAGTCATGAAATCCATGAAAAGCACGTGTCAGCTCAACTTGCTGCAGAGGAGAGCTTTAGAAAGGATTTGAACTGACTCCCCATGGCAACAGACCCTGAAAGGGAATTAGCATTTCCTCCCCATTCCTCAAGAAGCCAAAATGGAATTTGGTTTTCTCCTATTCAAAGAATTATTTCCAGAAGGGCGGTGTGCTGCTGCCTCTGTCGCTCAGCAGGCACCGCTTCAGAAGACACCTACCTTGCACATCCTGCGTTCAGTGTAACCCATCCTACCAGACATTGAACTCATAGATATACAAATATGTGAATGTTTTCCTTGCACAGCTTTCCAGCAACCTTCCTACTGCTTTTGCCTGCTCTCTGGACAACAAGTCACTAACACAAATCATTTTCTTTCAATGCAGCCTTTCAACACTGGAGATTTTAATCTACTGAGAGAAAACTCATGTCATTACATTGGCAATGCTATTTACACATCATAAGAACATATTTTCAGATTCTACTACTTGGCCAAGTGCATCTCTGCCTGGAGTGAGAAACATAAAAGGCAAGTGAAGGGCATAGATGTTTTCACAGAGATTCAACACAGTGAGAAATTCACTGAACAGCTGCTAATAATGCATCTTTAAAACCTTCTGAAAATATCTGGCACAGACTTTAAGACTTTTTCCCAATAGCAAAATGATGCTTTAAAGACATGAAGTCATGATAATGAACAAGAAGCATAAGCTTACTTTATTCTTACTTATCATCATTTTAGAAAATAATTCTCCTCCTTCTAGAAATTAAAATAAACATTTCTCTCCCATAGGTAATTTCACAGCTTTAAGAAGGACCTTTTCTTCCTCAACAGATCAGCAGAAACATACTCTGTAAAAAGCAGGCAGTAGTTAGCACACCAGCTCACACTTGAGAGTATCCATCTCTCACTAGAAGTAAATATTTAATATTTTGACAAGTCATTTTCAGACAGACAGTTAATATATGAGACTCTATTCTTTGAAATAGGCAACACAGTCATTTCAATAGCTGAAGCAGCTTTTGCTGAACTCACACCTATTGCTCAAACCTGTGAAACCCTGGATGCTGCTCAGCTATAGCACAGAATTATTCAAACAAACAATGTGATAAAATATAAAGATTAAACTAAGATGCCTGGAAAGAATTTGTGCCAACGCAGCCAGCCATGCATATGGATGATCTGTACCTTGTACATTTGGCTACTTATCAATGGACGTGCAGTCCCCCAAGGGGTGGACATTTCATACAAGACCCTTTGTGTTTGTCATCAATTGACACAGTTGATAATTGCCAATATTGTTCCATTTTTTATCATAGGAGACACTACCAACCAATGTTTTAGTCACCCACCGCTGGAACCAAGATCAAGCCAAGAATATGGGAAACACATTGATAGGAGACTCAGCAATGCCCGATTTAGACCTGTGCAGTTATAGCTGACACTTCCTGTGCTCCATCTCAGTGATGCGCTTGGTCATGCTCAGTGTGCATGGGTACAGGAACTTTGCATCAGTTCCAATAAATCATGGCTGTAATGGAGCATGGGCTGCTTTACACAACAGCTTGTCTCCACTTGAAATGTCTTGCAAGCAACCTTAAGTCATTTCAAGTTGAAGAGATTCACGTGGACATCTCTTGCTGAGGATGATGCACTGCTTTGATGCACATGGCCAAATGCCCTTGCAGCAGTTTTGCTATGTTCACAGGTGGACCTGAGTGTCTGCAGGGGAACACTGCATCCCCACTACCGCATCCTTGGCTTTTTCTAGCACTGCAACAGGCATTTCCTTCCAAACTGCACTGTTCCACTCCTCTGCACTTCCACTTCACTTGTGGGAACCTTAATAAGTGAGCACATTTCCTCACCTTTTGGATCTCCCAAACTGCCTTCCCACCTCTCACACCACTCTCAGCTATGCCGGTACAACCAGACAGTACTTCCGTAACACCAGATGAGCAGCAAAAGGTTCCCAAGTCAGGAAAGCAGTAATGATAACACCCTCAGTGTCCATGGAGGCTGGAACAAGAAAGCCACCTGTGTTAGAGAAGAAAACTACACTTTCCTAAAATAAACAGGAAAGGAAGGAGGAAAAAAAACCCCAAATCACAACCACCAACAAATCCTCCAAAAGAGTACACACACCCTTGGGTTAGTGGCTTTAACATTCCTGGAGTACAACAGCCACAATGATTGCTCAGAACATGCTCTTCATCCTACTATGCCAAGAAGAAATGCTGTAATAACCGAGTTCACAAAGCACCTTCGCTTCCACACATTCAAGTTCACTTGAAACACTCACAAAAGTAGTTTGTGTAAGACCCCACAAGGGAGTTGTGTGTGGCAGTCACACCTCTGCTGAAGACATAGGCAGGAAAAACTACCATTGAAGACGACAACACAGGAGGTCTCTAACAGACCTGAGAACAGACCTCTGCTTTCATAATTTGAAGTGTGATTTTTTTTAACATTCAGACTTCTTTAAATTTATTTTAAAAACTCAAAACAAACAAACAAACCCAAACCAAACAAAAAAATCCATCACACCACCATGCATAGCTGTGGCCCTGGCTTTGCCATCTAGATTATCAATTTAAATTGAATTGGATCTTGGGTGACAACTTAAAAAAGAAAACCCTTATTCAGATTAACGGAAAATCATTCTATTTATAGAAAGATTACTTTGTAGAGCCAACAGAAATACACAGCTTCAGCATTAAAGCCCTTCCCAGAAATAAGGGGGAGCTAAACACCAAACAGAGGACTAATTTTCATTCTGTGTTTTGATGCTTATCATAAAACTGTTTTACTGCCACAGGTATTTCTTGACAGTATTTTAAATTTCAGATGAACTCATGCAAAACTGGGATCTGTTAATAGTGGGTGGCCTCTCCTTTGCTTTTGTGCAGTGAAAATTTTATTCTCCTTTACAAATACTGGTGATTTTGATCAAAGTCATTGCAGAACACCGGCCTCAGAGAGTGAAAGGACAGAAGCATTAAATCAATTCCCTAGGCAACCTCCCAAGCTGAGCCAGTATTGTTAAAATAATGAGTTCTGCACCACTTGATCCAAAACCACCAGCTGATCCCCATTTTTATAAACAATAGGTAGCATAAAACCAGAAAGCATCTGCAACTGGTCAGATCATTTTTCACAAATCATGCATCTTCAACTGATAAAATATAACATTTTTAAACATAGAAAAAGTATTTTTCAGAGATTTTTTTTTTTTTAAGAAAAAGTAAAAATAGTGCTCTCAAACTTATTCCAGAGAGCTAATGTTTAAAGAAACAAGAAGATTTTTTAGCAATGTGCGTGCACTCTGCTGGCTCCAACTTCCCCCAAAAATACGCATTTTCTTTCCATATACCATGCTACCTTTAACTTTGGTGTCTCATTGCAGAGATTAATCCTGTTTATCAGTAACCTTACAGGCAGGTATTCTTTTAAGTTTCAGAAAAACAAACATCCAAAGCTGGTTGTTTCATTTGGTGGGGTTTTTTTTTGCTTTCTTTAAGTTTTGTAACATATGGACCAGAAGTCCCAGGGACAAGTAAATCAGAAGAGTCCACTAAAAACAGGCAAACATTGTGCTTTACAACTCAGGAGTTAAAGCCCACTTTCAACAAAGAGCCTGTGACTAGTTCATCAGATAAGGCTTATATCTTTCTCTCTGGAATTCTTCTAAAAACACTTTTTGGTCAGCTAGAGTTGAAGTTCCAGGAATTATACAGTTTAATCACAACAAAACGTGCATAGAATGCAATTCCCAGCTCACTGTATTTTCTTTTTTCCTGAAAAATGTTAGAAGATAATAAAGATAAAAGGTATTTTTAGGAAAGACTCAATCCAGCACGAGGCTTGACTCTTCTTAACTCTCAGCCCTTCCAGCAACTCAGAGTCGGGACCAAGTGCAGTCTCTAAGTGCTGCACCCTGCAATGCTCTTTGAGTGAGGTCCTCCACTTTTCGCAGTGGGGTCCAGATTTTACATTAAGCCTCACTTAAGACAGTATGGCCTAAGTCTAAGGCATAGCAGGCAGCTGAAGCTTTCTCTGGTTTTAGCTCATAACCGAACCGGGTGCTCTGACAAAACCTTACAGCAGAACCTCCCGCACCACACGGCAAGAGGAGGTTTTACCCTCAAGAGAGGGAGCAAAAGAGCCCTTAAGAAGACTGGAACTCTATCAGGCATAATTAATTATTTAACCAACAAAACAAACACAGCCAATGCAACCGCTGGAGCAGCTGCCGTGTGTCTTCGACCGACACCAGATATACCTCGGAGCACCACGGCAACGCCCTCGGCACCAGCTGCGTTGCGGGACCTGCCTTTTCCCGCAGGGACTCCACGATGCGCCCGAGGGTGCCCTGGGCTGGGCGTGCCCAGAGGCGGCTGCGCCGCTGCAGCTCCAGGGAAAGGAAAGGTGGCGGTGTCTTAAAGTGAATATAACAGCGTGCCGTCAAATACACAGCGCCCCACCGACCAGAACATTTCATTTAAAAAAAGAAAAAGAAAAAAAAAGTTACACCTTGTAAACCCTCCCGTTAACTTTCAGGTGCAACATCAGGAAAGCCCTGCAGA
>NW_010206947.1:0-26887 GCF_000695765.1 Mesitornis unicolor
ACTCTCTGTGCTCAGCCATCCAGGCAGTTTTCAACCTAGCAAAGCGTGTGCCCGTCCAAGCCATGCCCAGCAGCTTCTCCAGGAGGATGCTGTGGGAGATGATGTCAAAGGCCTTACTAAAGTCCAGGTAGACAACATCCACAGCCTTTCCCTCATCCACCAAGCAGGTCACCTTGTCATAAAGGGAGATAAGATCAGTCAAGCAGGACCTGCCCTTCCTTTGGTGCCTCTTGGTTGAAACTGCCTTGAACAAAGTAGTATCATAGTGAAATCCTCCTTAAAGTCTATCTCGGTCACTGCAAAACATGGCTGTCCCTTCCTGATCTTGCTAATGGTTTTTGGTTGAAACTGGGTGCTAATATAAAAACCAGTTAGCCTATTTCTGTAGTATTAACTTGTGCTTGAGCAAGTGTGTGCCTGTTCAGTGTTGGAACTTGACTAATTTCAATGCCCAGCTCAGGTAAGGTGGAGTTTTTGAGTCTTACACTGAATGACAGGATGGTCTGAGAAAGCCCTGGAGGTTTCATTAGTGTCTCTTCCTGTCTCAGTCATGTGTGCATGGCTCATCCAGCACTGCTGTGTACCCAGACTTGTTCCACTCAACTCCAAAAAGACAAAGTGTAGGATCACAGCACTGTTTCAGATAATCAAGCCTTTTCCAGACTTAATCCCACTCAATAAGGAGAAGATGCAGGCAATAGGGGAACTAGGCATAGTGTGTTTGGGGGTCGAATGTCCCATACATCCCTTCCATTCTCTTTTTGACAGTGGAAGAATAGGCCTCAGTTGGTCTGCTTCTAAAGAATGGTCTTAAGTTGCATGGTGCTCAGACAGGTAAGGATCAAATTTGGAGCACAAACAACCCTTAGTGTTTGGTAGGCTGGATAAACTGCCACTGAGAAACTTGCTGCTTACCTGGCAGCAGTATACCAAGAAGCCAAGGGTATGCCTGTCACCTTACACCATGGAGCTGCTGTTCTTATTACCTTGTGTATGAAATACTGTTAAGTACTCCCAAGAGCTGCTGCAGTGAAGGCTGACCCTTTCTGGCTGATGGTGAGAGGAAAGTCTGGGGTAAGCAGGCACTGGCTTCAGGTGGGAGTGCTCTTCTATCTTGGGGTGCATGTGGAGGGGCTGTCCTGGGGTTACTGCAAGGGCCAGGCTCTTCCAAGCTTTCTATCCTTAGGTTAGTGCTCATACCCCTCCCTACCTCTGGTTTGAAGTGGAAATAAAGTGAATAGGTCTTTGCAGTTTTGCCATTTGTAGAGTGGTTAAAGCATCTTTTTGACAAGTTTTTGACGTGTATTCTGCTTTTGAAGTCTCCTATAGCAAATAGGGTGATGTACTCTGTAATGTTGTAGCTGGGTATTGCAAGTAGGATGAGGCTCTCTTTCTGCATGTCAGTACAATATAAAGCTATAAGTTTTTCTAGAAGAAACTTGTCTGAGTCAGCAGTATTGCCTAAACTTTTAGAGAAAACTAAAGCCCACATTACCAATGGTAAAGTTGCATGGTATCACTCCTGCTTTCTTTTCACTACTTGCCCTCTGGCCTTACTGGAGGTGCTGAAGCTGACTTGTTAGTTTGAAACACGAATGGTCACCGAACCCAGTAGGACTGGGGAGAGGGTTTGTAATATTACTTGCATGGCTCTTTTAGCAACATTTTGTATGAGTAGGTAGAATAGTGCTCTTATGAGCCATCTGCCTGCATCTGCAGTTGCTCAGCAGCCTGGAAGTGTACTTTGAAGTCAGCTCTCCTAGAGCTGACCTTTATAAGTTCTTGTGTTTTATTCCTAGAACTGCTGCACAAACTCAACATCAGTGCTGTCTCGGAGTCCTGGATCTTGCCAGTGAAGTATATGTGAAGCCTGAAAGATTTTGCAGGGTCTGAGCTCCGAAGTAGCTTTAGACTTTTGTGACTATTTCATGGGAAATGAATCTTTCCTCATTTTCTTTTTTTCCACTTAATGTTAAACTCATTTTCTGCAAACATGCTTTCAACTGTCTGGCTAATTCATACTGGAAGTAATTGGACACACCTATTGAAAAGCATAGTGGAATTTTGCTATGAACGGCAATGTTCTCTTCAAGTCACTGGTCTCTTCCATTTGATAATTGTTATAACAGCAGTTAAGTAACCTGATTTCTCCTCTCCCGTGCCAGTGACGAAAGCTTCAAAACTAGTTCTTCTCTAAAGCTTTCTGAACAAAATGGCATTTGCTACTCTTTTAATGTTTTGCTATCTAACATTAGGCTGCTGCTTAGTCTTCAGAGGGTTCTTACTACAATAGTTAACCATGGCAAGGGCTTCAGGCACTTCAGGGGTCCTGCTTATCTTGAGGGGTGCCAAGGGATCATGGTGATCCTGTTTGTTTGACTGCGCTCTTGTATAGAGATCACATTAATCTACTCCTAAATCCATAATTTATTCATATTGTGTGCTTGTCTATTCATCCCATAATGTGGTCCTGGACCATTCCCAGAACTGCAGTGTGTCTGGGCAATAGCAGTACTTATTCTGGTTGCAGCTCTTCCTAGTGTGTCCCTGGCATGGCAGGTGGCACGTGTATGGTGTGTTGTTCCCCTCCCAGCTGCTTCCATAGGGTTCATTGGATACTGCCTTTCTTGTGCATTGTGAAGGAATGTCAGTCATGTAGACTTCAACCTTTTGCAAGGTTAAAGTGATGTGTAAAAGTCCATGGCTGGCTTCTGAGCATGGAGGACACAACAGAGGTGTTAGTGAGCATGTTGCTGCCATCTACCAGTCAGAGCAGGGAGTTCCCGCCCTGTGTGGTGAGTGCTGTAAGCTTTCCCTTAGCTCTCTCTGAATGTGTCTCTGCCTGGGCCTGTTCTCTGCACTTGGGTCCTTGTGATCTGCTGACAGAAAAGAGTGTGTGTCATAGTTACTTCATGAAGACTCATGAGCCTAAAGCATCTGAGTAGTCAGCCTGGAGCTGTCTGCTGGGGCTGTCTGAAACAACCTTTGCACTACTTCCTTTTCCAAGACCTTGGTGTCTCTCAAATGTCCATCAGGTCTTTCAAACAGATGGAAGAAACTGAAGCACCAAGGGACTGCAGCTGGGTCTAACAAGGGCCTGCCAGGCAGTGAGGCCAGGTCACTCCACCATCTCCAGTCTGGGGAAGAGCTAGAGCTGAGGAGCAGACATGCAAATGCTTGACAGCCTGTGTTAGGCTGCAAACCTCTGCTCTTTCCAAAACAAAAGCTCTACAGCAGACCTGTCTCTGAAGGACTGCTTTACAGCACCAACTCTTCACTTAGTAAATGGCACTGCTTGTTGTTAGCTTAGCAGTCTGTGCAGTGCCTACATCCTTGACTTCCAGTGGCTGTCCTCTTTCTGACAGAAGCAGTGTAGAGATAAAGCTTCCGAAGAAAAACTTGACTTTCTCCTTCAGAGGTGTGAAGTTAGGCCTTGATATTCCTTCTCCATGTGGCTGGTGAATACCTGAATGGTGCAGGTGTTGCTGGCCTCCCAGTTCTTGAGGCAGCTGAAGGAGGGCTGAGAGCATCGTCAAAGAGGCTTCTTGTCTCCATGTTCAAACTCTTGAAGGAAAGAGATGTCTCATCTCTTAATTGACAACCAACTTTGTCTGTATGTTCTAAGGTTTTTCAATGGTCACTATCTAGCATAAAGTTATATGGGGTAGACTTATGTTAAAGGGCCTGGTCCCAGAAGGCCTTTTAAGCCCTCAAGAGGGCTGGAAGGCATTACAGTATTGCCTGCTCTCAGTGAGAGCTTCTACTCCGTGTTCAATCCAGCAAGGCTCTTAGTCCATCTATGTGAGAATAGCTGTAATGCTATGAATTATTTCTTATGGAAACTTTAGCGATTGTGCTTAGTGGGTTTACAGGAGCTTTCTGAGTCTGCTTTTAATGTATTTGTGTTGGTGGGGATTCTGAGTGGAGTTACATGCCCAGGCTTTCAGATGATTGCTGTAAATACACAGATCCACTCTAGTCTCTTACTTCACAGTAGCAGCTGCTGTGGTGTTACAGAAGCTTCATAGCTTTGACTGCATCTTATTAGTTCAGCACACTATTAATATCCCAGCAGCTTTTTGTATTAGTTTTCACACTTAATGTTGGTTCTCCTTCCTTCTCCCTGCCCCCCTCCTCCTCCTTCCCAGTGATTAAACGACATTCATCTTGGGCCTGAATCATTTAAGATGCCCCTGCTGTCCACACCAAAGAGGGGAACTGGGCTGGAAGTAGAACAATTGTGCTAGCAGTCATCAGGTATATATTTAGTGGCAGTGTCATCTGACATGCATTTATTGCTCAGAACTAGCATCTTTCTGCTTCTATATGGAGCATTTGTAGTGCTGGCAGAATTTTTCCAGAGAAACAGCTGCTGATTGACTCTTCTTGTCTATTTGGGGAAGGATCTGTCCTTAAATACTTGGTTATTCTGCTTGCTAAAAATGGCATCGAGCACTTGGCACTATCAGGATGGACTTGAAACTCTACTGAGATGTATGGGCTGTATTGCACCAAGACTTGAATCCTTGTCTCCTCCACAGAAATGAGCGCACGTACCAGCAAGAAAACTTGTGGGTGTAGCTACTTCTTGGGTGGGTCACTACATGGGACTTTAAAATACAAATTGATATCTTCCTCTGGAAGGTTTTAAAACCAAATACCCCATTATTGTGGCTAAGTGGCTCTGGTGAACAGACTGCAAGCCTGAGGTGCATCTCAGAACTTCCATTCAAAATGGCAGTAATGGCTTTTTGTGAGGTGCTGTATCTCAATAAGGCAGAGAATACAGATTGTCTTCTGAGTAGAGATTGGGACCCAACTTGCCTTTGCCAGTCTGCTAATAACCAGAAACAGAGCAGGAAGGAAGTCTCCATCAAGCATTTGGTGTGACTTCCCCAGCCCCCAGGTGAGTAAACATCTGGCTGACAGCTAATTCTGAGTGAGACACAGGTCCTCAGTTGGGCAACTCGCCAAGGAATAAAGTGTTTTACTCCTTTTGTTGAGGGTAAGGCCTTACTGCTGGTCATCAGGGCTCACAAGGTTGGAAAAACATGACATCAGACAACTGGAAGAGTAACCAAGCGATGGCTTTTACCCCAGAGCCCAGGGAGCTCTTGTTGTGTGGGACCTTGCATTTGGCCTTGTTGGCCTGTTTATCTTCTATGAATTTCCTTAATTCACTGAAAGAATGTTAAAACCTAACACCCTTCGAGGTCTGGAAAAGCTGTTCTTTCTCAACTGAAATGAGAGTCTAGTCTACTAGTTGCATTGAACATGATTTGTGTACAACTTCACTTGTAGTGTGATGAGGAAAATGCCATAAAGTACCTGTTCAGCTAAAATCCTGCTTTTAAAGTGTGTGATCATGAGTACCTCTTGCCTCGCTTTGGACACAGCTGAAATCAGGTGATGGTTTCTGGTGTGCAGTAGCTATAGCACACCCTGCTCTTCTGGGATGAGTCTAGCTTCCATTGGAAGAGGAAGAAGTGGCATAGCATTTCACAGGAGGTGCTTGGTGAGTGTCCCAGTCATAAACTATACCAATAGGTCCTCTCCTTTAAATGGCTTTTGGGCAAACTATGATTGGAGTAGCTTTAATGATATTATTGCAGGTATCTCAGTTTGTTGTTTTTTTTTTTCCTTTGATTTAAGCTTGCCACTGTTTTGGCTTTTTTGTTTGGGTATTTGTTTCCTTTTGGGTTTCGTTTTTTTTTTTGTAAGGTGAAGTCTAGGAAAACAAAGTAGTCTTGTACAAGTAGGCTTGTATTTCCCTCTGAATCCTTTAGTTTCCTGCGGGAACAGCAATCCCTTGCAGCAAACTAATGCAAGGCTCTGGCTTAATACAAAGAGGCTGCCAAGGCAAACCCTGTTGTAGTGGGACTTGCATTATACATCCCTTGTAACAGCTGGTGCTTCTTAAGGGAGCTGCTCTCTCCCGGAATAACTCTGTGGGTCAAGTTCTGTTCTCTCGCTCATCTTCAAGTTCAAGAATAAATTGAAAGAGGGTTACCACTAGAGAAGGAGGAGCAATGAGCAGGAGCTTATGGATTATCAATTTATTCTTACTAAAAATGGTTCTTATGAAAGCAGTTCTTGTCCTGACTCTTGAAGAGAAACCCTGTTTCCTTGGTGGTTGTTGCTGATCTATGTTCTTGTTGGTTTGATTTCCACCCTGGAAAACAGGTGTAGAGATGCTATAAGTAGCACAAAGTCTAATGCATGCAGCACAGACTCTAAATTACAGTTTTCCTTCCTGTGCCACAACCTCAGGTCCCTGACCTGCAACTGCAGCATATTTTCTGTGACTAACAGCTGTAATTCTCTAATTATCATGCTCTGTTCTCCTGCTGTGCTGTAGATTCTGTTACCAGGGAAGCAAACCAAGTTTCCTCATTCCTACTCTTGCACTGTATACTTCCAACTGTTTTAAATCCACCATTTGATGCAGCCCATAAAGACAAATGACTATCTCTTGTTTCAAATATTCAAAGTCTCCAAAACATATTATGTATCTGCATGCTGGGGAGGAAGAGGCCAAAATAAGTCTTTCTGGCCTTTCTTTTAGTGAAGGCAGCTGGTCCAAAGCTATTCCTGGGTTAGAAAAGTACTTTTTTTTAGCTGTAACTGTCCTGTGTGCTGGACTAAAAGTAGTCTCAGACCATGGGCCCAAGGAAATGTTGCTTCTGTACTGTGATTGACAAAGCTTCTGTAAAATGAAGGTGTGGGTTAAATGCCAGCAGCAGGCCATGTGTGTGTGGTGTAATTGGGATACTAGCCTCATAGTTGGAGGATGACTGATATGGGGCCAATAGAATTTTTTTCCTTGCCATCTTCATTTTTGAGGTTGGGGACAAATAATTATGTGCCAGATAGAAATGAGAATAAACCTATGCTGATCTAGAAAACTAGAGCAATACAGCCAGATTGTATTGTGACAGATAAGCAACCAATTAAAATATCACAGGAACATATTAAGCAGTAGAAAAACCTAGTTTCTACAAAAAGCACAACTAAATATTAACCTACTAAGTACCCAAAAGTATACATGGCTCCTGCATGCACCTTAGGCTTGATTAGATGATGCCCTTCATCCTCCTGAGGGATGCTCGCAGGTTAAGTCCAATGCTCTAGACAATTGTCTGTTTGGAATTGATCAGTCTAACGTGGCTTTCTCCAAGACATACGTGTAAAGCTCCTGTTGCACTTGGTGGCAGTCAGTGACAAACAGGAATGTTTTCCAGAGGCCCAGCCCCCAGTAATTAATATTTCATGTCTCACTCCAGAAATATCATCCAAGCTGCAACATGAATGATGTCTCGAGGCCACAGGATAAAAATTACTGACTCCAGGGGGATTTGCTGCTTGACTCTTCTGGTCATTAAGCTAAGATGGAGGAGGCTGCTCCTTCCTCTGTGTCACTGTAGGTAAATCCACAACTGGGCCTAAAATACATGACACCCAACAGGGGCAATAAAGGAAATGATCTGTTTGGCCTCAATTAGAGAAGGAAAAATTAAATACAGCTGCCAAAGAAAAGGAGTAAATTTAGACAATGCGACAGATCTGCCTAGAAGTAAGATTGCCCAGCACTGTATGTGCACACTTCATAAGGGGCATTATAGAGTGCACTGTATAGCTTGCAAGCTTGGGTCAGATGTGGGGCCCAATATAGATGTCTGTGGACTACAGAATAACGATGGGAAGAACTAGATGACCTCTGAAGATGATTTTGTTCAGTTTCTGCGACACTGGTCTTGTGCATAAGTGTTTAAATATTAAGTATGGTACACCTCAGCATATACTTGTCAAAATATGTTAGTGTAATATAGAAACTTGTTTTCAGGTTTCACTAAACTTAAGGTTAGAGGCAACAGAGTCAGACTTTGTGCTTCATAGAAACTCAAGTTAAGGTGGCAGTAGCTCAGTAGATGGTTTTTACTTCATGGCACTATGAAATGGTGGTGTGCTGTAATATGCTGTGCTGGATTGTAATGATGCCTCGTCTGTGCTAGCATGCAAAGTCTGAGTAAAATTTAAAGTTTTTTTGGTGAAAACTGTAGAAAACCACTGTTTTTGCAAACTCTTTTGGATTAATTCAGTTTTACTTTGATCACTGTAATGTTTGATTAAAAGTGCCACTTGTATGAGCTCTGTGCAACTTAGGAATGCAATGAACTTGGAAGAAAACTTATTGGCCTCAGTGCCTATGGTGTAATCTGGTCATGCCTCTGCCTTGGAAGAAGAGATGCTGAATAAAGGTACCAAGAGCTCATGGCTTTGACAGATGCAATGGTTGTACTACTGTCTTACCTGTGTATCTTTATGTAAGGCAGAGCTTACTGTTTGATATAATTGGTTTAGGTTTCTCTGTCTGCTTGCTCAGTGTACTCCTCCACACCTGTGAGGCTTCCTGGGATGGTTGGGAGGTTGCAGCAGGTTTGCATGAACCTTAGAGTAGAAAAAGTCACCAGCACATGTTGTGCTACCTGTCCATCTTAATTGTGTGACCCTTCACCAGCAAGGTGTGCAGGTCCCACTCACCCCTACCAGCAATGTTATTATTTTTCAGTGGTATCAAAATCCCTTCCAAAAGGAAGTTGGATGAGTAATTTGAAAGCTTTTTTCAGGTACGACAGAGGATCCAAGGTGTCTTTTCCCTTCAACATGGCCCAGGAGAAACTACTTTGTACCACTATATTGCTACTACTCATTAAATTGGTAAGAGTGCCTCAGAGGGTGTAGTGGGAGGTTATGTCACGCACTGAAGATCTGCACACCTTATGTGACAATTCTGAGTTATTCAAGTACTGAGTTGTTCAATGTGTCCAGGTTTCATAAACTCTGCAGGTACAGTCCTTGTCTTCCCCCACATGCACTGCTGGGGGCCTTAAGCTGCAAGTGAGCAGTGCCTAATGGGGGGCTGTTGGTGAAGAGAGTGGATCTCAGATGCTGAAAGACTCCAGACAGGAGGGTGCACTTGCCTATCTCTGGCTCAGTGAATAATGATTAAAAAAAAACCAACCCAAAACACCAAACCCACAAATAAACAAAAACCCAAACAAACAAACAAAACAAGTATAGGGGTTTTTGTTGCGTATAGGACAATAAGTGAGCAACCTGATGGATGATCCTAACAACTAATGTGGTAGCTCATTTGTAAACAACTTAACTTAAGCTTTATGGACCAGAATAGGTGTGGTGGACTCGACTGGTATCTTACAGTCGTGCTCCCTTATGTTGCATAGGCATTAATTGTCAAGTGCTATGGCTGGCATGTGAGTACCTTCTCTTCAGACTTTAAGAAGAGCATTGTAACTGAAGCTCATTCTAGATGAAGGTGTTGGAGTGTGTGTGTGTATGTGGTTCCCCTGAAAGTGGGGAGAGAAGCTGTGTTGATAACAAGCTTGCTTAGATGAAATGCTTTACTTCAAAAAGGATTCTCATACTTGGCAAATAAAATGAAGTTTGATCAAAGAGTTGTGACTTAAGTCAGGCAAACCGAAACCCAGACTGCAGAGGGATAGTTGATGTACCATGATGTTAAGGTATAAAGCTTATATTTTTCATTGGTTTTTGGTTATTTTCTTGAATCAAGTGAAGCAGGTCACTGAAATTAACCACTGTTATTAAATGGCTGGGGTGGGGATTGAGCATCAGTCTGTGACTTCTACAGCCTTCTATCGCTCTGCTACCCAACTGTATCTTTAGCACTGTGCATGGCTTACATACTGGTGTATCAGCTACAGCACTACCTCAAGGGATGCTTGAAAGCAAGCTGGTATTGCTGAGGGCCATAGGGATAAACACCCTGGGGAAGGTAAAAGCCTGAGCTGGTCAAAGACAAGTGTTATGGCTGTTACATGGTTGTGTAGTTAAAGGTGATGGGCAAAGAAAAGCACTGTCTGAGCTGACTGAATGCTGCCTTCTCCTTAGCTCTATGAGCAGAAGGTGATGTGCTTTGTTTTGCTTCCTGTCAATGCCATCAGTGTAAGAAAACAGAGCTGGGAAACCTGAAGTGTAAAAGCATACCCTAATGTACAATGGGGTTTGACAGGTAAGTGGCAGGGTGGGCTGCTCTTGTGGGCAATTGAGAATGTCTGTATAATGTGCAGGCATGTTGTTAAGGTGAAATAGCTGATATGAGTAAAGGGTCTCAGAATAATAAACGTCTAAAAAAAAAAAAACCAAACAAAAAAAAGCCACCACCAAAACAACAAAACCCAAACTCCAACCTACTGTGGTTATGTTGCAAGACTTTATTAACCCTCAGGTATGGAATAGCGTCTTCCTTGTAAGTACCCAGGAAGGGGATGCAACAAAGGGTGGGGAGGGGGGCAGTAATGACAACAACAAGGGGACACACACCGTATGTGGCAAGAAGATGCACGTGTGAGGTATGGTAGGGAGCACAGGAGTCCTGTGGGTGTGTTGGGTGAGTGTTGTGTGATGGGCAAGTGTTGTGTCATGTGGCCATGTGGTGTGTGTTTAGGGGTGTGGTTTGTGCCATGAGTAGTGTATATGTTGGCACCTGCATGCAGAGTGTCCTGTGTGGTGCATCATGGATGTTCAGAGTCACAGATGGTATACAACATACATTCCTAGTATCGTGTGTGTGCTGTTGTGTGGTGCAGCATCACAGGTGGGGTGTTTCATGGACATGACCACAGGTGGTGCCTCATGTATGTGGGGTCTGACATGTGCAGCATCATATGCGTGGGGTGTAATGTACATGGTGTCATGTGTGGTATGTCACAGGTGTGTGGCAAATACGGTGTGTCCTGATGTGTAGCTCAGATATGGTGCATCACACATGGTGTTTTGTATGTGCAGCAAATGCTGTGCAGCGTACGTGTACAATGCCAGAGTGTCTTGTGGTGCAAGTTTTGTCACATCGTGTACTCACAAGTGTATTGTGGTGCACATGTGTGTTGTGTAGCACAGGGGTGGTGTGGGGCACACACAGTGCACTACCCCACTGCTTTGTGACTCACCTGTGCCTTGCATGAGTAGCACACAGGTCCCATCTCCAGTGTGGTTTGTATCCTGGGTGTGCAACATACCTATAGTCTGTGTTTCATGTGTGCACGAGTGGGTTTTTGGCTCCAGTGGGTGTTGTGTTTTACACATGAAGTGGGGGGCGGGCGTGGGGGTGTTTTTTGTCTCATGTGTGGTATGCATAAGTGGTTGGTGTCTCACAGCTGCAGTGTGAGTGGTTTGTGTGGCATATGTCGAAGTGCCCCTGGGTGCTAGTGGGGTCCCCCCCTGCTGCCCTCCAGCCTGCTCTGACTGATCCCAGCCCCTCCCTCCTGCCCAGCATGGGTGTTGTCAGGGCCAGCTGCAGCTGTCTGGGGATGAAGCACCCTGTTGGGGTGCCAGCCAGTCTGGCTGCTGTGCAACAGGAGCCTGCCTGCAGCCCCACTGGTGTTTTTCAGGGCTTGGAAGGGTTTTGTGTGTCCCACTCCCCCTCACAGCACAGACCTGCTCTGTGTGAGCCCTGTCGAGGGTGGTGGTGGGGTAATGCTCCCTCTTTGCACATCAGGTTTCAGCTCCAGCAAGACTCACCCTATCAATAAGCTGCAATCCTAAAGGTGAAGGTGCAGACAGTGCAGACTGCTCCAATGCAGCATGTCCATCACAGCAGGAGATGCTAAACCTTCTGCTTCCTCATGGCAGCATAGCTGCACAAACCTAAATCTAAAGCAAGGTTGATGGTTAGAGACATTCCTCACTGTAACCATCTGAAAGTAGTCTCAGTCTTCTAGCCCTCGGGAAGAAGTCTTGAAAGCATCTACATGAGTCAGGAACCAAAAACTCAATGGGGCTTTGGCTTCAAGGTTGCCTGGATGTTTTTAACTGCTTACCCTGTGTTCTTATGCAGTAACAGTTAACCCCAACACAGAGGAACATTGCTGGGAGGCACGAAGTACTTATTTTCAGTCCACTTACCTTAACACATACCACCTCATCCACTGTTCTGTCTTTGCTATTTTTAACGTAGCTGAAAACCTCCCACCCATCTATATATCATATCATATTATATCATGCTGAAGGGTAGAAGTATTTATTTTTTTATTTACAAAGCAGCTCTTTTATTTTGTTACTAGTACTGTGTGTTTAAAATACACAATAAATTAATATACACAATAATAATAAATAAATGAAGGAGGAACAAGAGGTGCTATGCATACCTTCCTTGCTTAAACAGAAAAACAAACCACATGGTAACGTTTTCTTTCCCTCCTTTGCAGTCCTTCACAGGTCTTCTGCTGTTTCATCATGCACCAGAAAAGACTGATTAGGGCTGCTGGGCATGTGCAGAGGTGATTTCTTCAGCAAAACTCCTTGTACAGAGGCTGTGGCCTCAGCTGCTGCCTGAAACAAGCATCACACATTAGAAAAGCTGCATTTTCTGCACAGATTTTAAGCACTGTGGCACTTTCTCAACCTGGCAGGAAAGTCAGGCAATTTATTTATTTATTTTTAATATGTACATAATGCTTAAGCTAGGGGCCAATGGCAGGTAACCTGCCACTGATGGCCGTTTGGAGACCAGCTGAACCTCTGGCCTGTGCATTTCAAAGCCCCCATGTCATAGTTTTTAAACAGGGAACAAAATGAGGCTGGGAATAGGGGAAGAGATAACAAGAGGTCTCCAGCCCCTACTCTGGGATGAAGATTCCAGGTGCCAGGCTCTGCTACTCCTGTGGTTTGTCCTATCCCAATATCTTCCCCTGATCCAGTCTTGGGTACTCAGCTCCTGGTTGAGACACAAGCATTAGGTCAGCTGCTGTGCATTTGTAGTTAAAGTGTATTCAGCACTTTCTGCTACAGCCCTTTATATATATATATAAAGTTGTATTTTATATATAATCATATAATATAGATGTATAGATACACCAACATATGTAAAAGATCTTTTAGATACATACACTTATCTGCCACAAGCAACTGACCATGCAACACTCCCGCCACCCATGAATGAATGCAGCCACATGGCACCAAAACCAAGGCAACTGAAAAACCAGATGCAAACAGTGCAGAGCATGGCTTTGCACATATGGTGAGTGCATACACCCCACAGCTATGCTTGTTAGCCTGTTTCTTCGAAGTGAAAGCATAGAATAAGTTATTCTGCAACATATGCTTTTTCATGAGAGGTGAGCATTCAAAATTTACAGGTCTATTCTATAGCTGTAACAGGAGCTTGTACCATAAGTGCTTCTTACAGTGCCTTGTTACTAAGCTCATTCTATAGAGACCTTACTGTTATCTGCAGAAGACTTTGTCTCACTGGGCATTTTCTGCATCAAGCATTGCATTCCTCCCCCTTTCCCCAGCTATCCTTCCCCAACAAAGGATCTTTTTTCAGGAGAATTAAGGCGCAAATTGTCATATCTGTTCCAAGGGCAGAGTGTGTCGGTCTTATTTACTCCACAAGGAGCACTGGCATTCATTGGACACCAACAGCTGGATCTGAGCATTTCCTTTAATTGAACAGGTTTGCAGTCTTTCTGTGCTGAAGCAATTCTCCACATCACACAAGCCTGCATACCAGGATAAAATGAAAATTTAAGAGTGCTGGCTAACAAGACCGAGAAGCTCATTGTTTAAACAAGAGGCTGATTGTCTGGGTTCGCGAGTGCCTCGTTCCTCCAACATTAAACCCACACGAGGGACAGCAGCCTAATCCACAGCTTGCCACCAGGTGGTATAGAAATTAATCATCCACTTACCCGGGCTATTAGTTGCAGTATTCATAAAGGTTTGCAACCCAATGAGGGTTTTCTCCATTTCATGGAGGGTCGTGGCAACATGAAATAGCACCCTCCAGGAGTGTCCCCCATGGTGAGGAATGCACATGGCAGAAACACTTGGGGGGAAATGGCCCCCAGGAACTTATGGTTTAACACATGTAGCCCCAGGCTGTGTAACTGCACGTAAAACATGTTGGATGACAGAGGATGGACTGCAAAAGCCCAGCTTTACCAAGAACCTGGGCACAATCCACCATAACATGCAGTGCTGAGCAAGGAAAGGGACTAAATCTGGATTTTTCTCACCTTTTAGCAACACCAAATCTCCCATTTATGGTCTGACATAGAGAATACTGGCTACACAACACAGAGACCCTTCCTTGGTCTCGCAAAAGCTTGGGGACATGCTTCAGATCTGCTTGCCAGAACATTTAACTTGTCTTCCTAATGGGATGTTAGCAGAACAGAGGAGGAAAAGAAATCCAGTTCTTTATTAGACTGCTCATCCATTAAAGTCCAAGGAAGAAAGGGAAAATACTCAGCAGCAAGCAGGTGATCAAAACAGGGACAGCACAAGCTGGCACATGTGAAATTTGGAAGGGTAGAACCTCACAAGAGTTTAACATGATTGCTTCCGGTTTTTATTGGTGCCCATTTCACTGAAGACCTAATTCTTTACAAAGCACTGCCACAACTTTTCACAACACCAAGCACCACACAGTTTGATACAGTTTTATTAATATTACAACTGTTTCCTCCATTCTTCCCTAGTGTTTTTGCAGCAATTTACAATCCCAGCAGGCTATAGCTTTTCCTACTGCCCTTTCAATGACTTTCCTAGCCCCAGGGGCTTGATGTTGTGCCACAGGAAGATGGCAGCCTCTTCATTTGCCTGCGTGGTGACCAACCTCCTTGCTGTGCAAATGGAGAAGCGAAGGGTCAGGGCCAAGTGCAAGTCAGCCCCATGTGTTTGTGCATGACTCTGACTTGGTGCCCAGGTATGTCTCCAGGGCATCCCAGGTCATTCCCCATCCTGGAGCAATGCTCTGCAAAACAACAGCTTTTCCCAAATGGTAACACCACAATCCCTCTTTGCACCATGCCTTCCTCGTGTCTGTGTCCTCACGTGACAGCAATTTAACAGTTTATGAACCATCTTCTTCCATTTCTGCTATCAAATTTCCAGCTACACCAAATTCTTATTTTTCCAGGGTTGAATTAGGCTAAAGATCAAAATTCTGCAAGATAATAGTAAGAACTCAACAAATCTGTCAGGTTTTAATGCAGATTTTTATGAATCCCATGAATAGCAGCAGAGCTAAGGCAGAGCTTTGGTTAGAGGAATCTGAATCCGAATTATTTTTGTTCCTTGTTCAGCTTGCTTTATAAAATGTACAGCCAATAATTCCACAGTCTCTGTCAAACTCCTTGCTATAAATAAAAATTTGCCATTGAAAAGAAATGTAAAGGGTCAGACCTGTGCTCAGAGATTCATGTATCGCCCACAAAAGAAGCTTCTGAGCAAGTTAGACACAGGCTGAAAAGTAAATTTCCCAAAATAGGAAACAGGGGGAACAACTGAACAAATAAATAAGGTGTTTCATTCTTTCTGGTCCTGTATCTTTATTTAATACAATGTTAATCCTACTTGCAAACACTGCCCCAGGACGGGTCACTAGACAACCACGCACCCCGACACAGGCCCAGCCTAAACCTGATGCAGTAACTCATTCCTGAATCAAAATGAGCAAACCAGGTACAGGGACCAGCTGGTGCAAGGCTGGCTCTATTTATCTTTATTTAAGAAGTTATATCCCTGACCAACACTGGATATAATAAAGTATCCTCTTTTCCTTGTCCAACTTTGCCTGAAGTACAAGGATCTAAGAACTGAACCAATAGCCTCATCTTTCCTGGAGTCTCCATCTCAGCACTAACCCCTGCCTTAATACCGCAGAAGTGTTTAGTTCAGTTTAGGAAAACTAAAACCTGACCCTGCTCCAAAGAGAAGTAAATTCCTGCACATGCCAGCTCTCATCCTACCTATTCAGGACTCTGTTCCCACAACAAATGTGTGCCTGAATCCCCTGTGCTGACAGCTGTAAACCTAGCTCCAGTGCTACTCATAAGCAAAGCCACAATCAGCAGATCTAGGCATTAGTATCATGGGTATTGCTGGCAAATGCTGAACAGAAATATGTGTGTCTGCTAAAGCTGGCCTTTATCTTGTAGCTGCAGACATTCAGAGATCCACTAGTTATATAGGCTCAGCTACCTGTGTTTTTCTGAAATGACCCTATTTCCCAGCTTCGTCACTGATCTTAAACTCAACAGCAGCCTGCCAGGCACGAGGAGCAGCCTGTGCAAAGGACAGCTAATTGGTGCCCTTAAACTGCCTGGCTAAAACTGGCACAAGGCAACAGACTTATGACCAGCTTGCATCTAAACCAGCCAGAAAAAAACACTACCCTAAGCCGTGACCTGGTGAATAGAGACAGCCGATTGTCCGTGACCTGCTTTGACAGAGTAAGGCAGCATTTAGCGATTCCAACACCAGCTTGCATTTTTGGAGGTTTGGCTTTATAGTTTGCTTCTGTCAAATGAGCTTTCCCATTCCAAACCTACTTTTATCCCCACACACACAGCACCCACCAATGTACTGCTCTTACAGTTCCTCCTGGCTGAAGATGTGGGAAATGGTACTTGGCTTTGCCATCCCATCTCCCTGTGATTAACATGAACTGCTAATAATGACACTTCTCTGTTTCTCAAATCAGTCCTAAGCAAAGCTTGAACTCCAGACTTAACCGTAGCAATAGCAATACCGAGCACCAAGGATTATTCATACAGTGAAGAAGGTATTACATTAAGCAATACCACTGTTCATTCCAGAAGAGTTACTATTGCCAAATACACAAGTACACCTACTTTCTGACCCAATGAGAGTTCTTATCTTAAACCCCAATATAAAGCAAATTCAAGACTGAGCTTAGAAAAAAATTTTCTCACTCTTACCAGATGAAAATGGAGGGGAAAAAAGCAAACCTCAATCTCTGCTATAGCTAGATACTTCAAGACTTCTTTAAGACTAATTTGAATTGTTTGTATTCACTTACTCAAATTGCAGCTACAAATATCACAATATGTCCCAGACCATTGCTCAAAGGCTTAGTTTACAATGAGATTAGCACAGACTCCCAGTTTGGAACAGCAGTCATCTTAAGCAAGTACCCATTCCCCAAGCTGAACCACCACCTAATCACAGTCTCTGATTTTTTCCATCCCTATTTTAATAGACACTGACTACCTAAGGTAGGATAACAGCTTATTTGAAGTAATGGGCCCTAATACTTTTACCATTTAAAAGGGTACTGGTACTTCTCATATAGCCTACTGGGACTGTGACATCACTACAAGCTATTTTTTTCCTGGAAAAGTTTGGTACTCAGTATGAGAAGACCATTTTTAATGATACTAAACTTTGCTTGAAAGTATCTTTGTGTTTTAAAAGCATCAAGAAGCTAAATAAATTGTCTATGTATCAGAAATATATGATTACTAGCTAAAATTTTACAGCTGGGTGCATTGTCTGATAAAACAAAGTAATTTCTCTGCTACTTTGTCTTGAAACACATAACTGAGTTGTGTTTCCCACCAGTGATTTGCTAAGCTTTATACATAAAACCTACTTTCTAGGAGCACTTCAAAACATTTGTGCACCTCCATCACAGTCCTAGATTGGCCAGGTGCTACTCTGTGCAGATGAAAATCAGGGTGGAAGTGTGTGCACAAGTTTACAGGAGTGAAAATCTTTAAGAAAAAAATAAATATTAGCCACTCATAGGCTTTGCACAGTCATTGTTATCTAATACAACTGGGCAGAGGACTATTTGCTTTATACGTACAGCACTTTTTCCACACTGTGGTTAA
Organism: Mesitornis unicolor; assembly: GCF_000695765.1. Lineage (NCBI taxonomy): Eukaryota > Metazoa > Chordata > Aves > Mesitornithiformes > Mesitornithidae > Mesitornis > Mesitornis unicolor. Next base: position 17,685 of record NW_010206947.1, read on the forward strand.
AACACAGCCCCATGGCTGCTGCAGATACCACAGCCTCAGAGAACTACTTAGAGCCAAATTCTGCCCTCTTAGAAATCTCCTTTCCACAAGTGTGAAACTTTTGTGGCCATCTGTTCTACACAAAACCAGCATCATTGTCTGGGTACACCATCTCAGTGTCCTGGAAATCCCAGCCTGGCAAGCATCTGCCCTCTTGCACCCTGCTATCATCCATTGAGGGCCATAATAATATATATTTTTGTAATCTTACATAGCTCTCATTTTCACACTGGCACTTCTGGCCATATTTTTCTAAAACAGTCTTGTAGATGTGAACTCTTGTCTACACACATTTGGTCCACATGTGATGAGTTCAGCAACTGCCCTGCCACCCCTGCAGGAAGAGCCTCTCCCCTTCTCTCAAAACCAATTTTGAAAATGCAGCAGCATCTCCCAACCAAGCCCTCCTCTAGTGAGGACAAATCAGAAGAATGACTCAAATTGTCTCTGTTACCTTTTTGTTCAAAGGCAACAAGGAACACTAGATGGCCTACAACCCAACAGCTCCCCAAAGACACAAGCTCTTCTGCCACTGACCCACTTACGGACCACACAGGAACCTAGGGCATTATGGCACCATGAGGTAAAGGCTGGGAGCACAGAGTAGGTGGTCCATTTACCTCCCCACAGCTCAGCCCCCAATCCATCATGTGGGGCTCTTCCCTTGGGACAGGTGTTCATGTGCTACGCTCACAGGCTGCAAGATTCTCAGCAACTTTGAGGATCAGGGTTGTACAATGTAAACATCTGCAGCTCTCCCTTTACAACATGGAAAAGAAGTGGCCGGTTGAGGGCAGGATTTACCCAGTCTACCGGAGATACTGATTTCAGGAAGAGATACATTATTATTTCTGTTCACTGACTATCAAAGAGGAGCAGCTCTGATGCAGGTATCTCTTCAGTGATTCAGGAGAGTCCATCTGCCCCCTCCCCAAACTGGAAGTGGTACTTCAGTGGGACCTTTTATTTCTACGATAAGCTAAATATCTACTAACAATCACCAAGAGCTGACTATCCCTGAGTATTAGGACATTTGTGGAAGTGGAGATACATGAAATATTTACCATTGCTGATTCTTTGTATGAGAAATAGGAAGCTCTTTATGGTCAATATCTAGCACTTCATTTCTAAATTTGTCACGCTCAATGGAGATTGCCACAGTAGAGCAGAAGTAGGAGTCTTGGTTTTCTCATAAAAGTTTGGGTATACCAGAAAAGAAATCAAATTTGGTAGAGCCTGTCCAGTCCTGTAGGAAGGAAGGAGGCACAAAGCACATCATAACTCGTCCATCTTTGCCATTTTGCCCAACAACATACACAATACATTTTCATGGGAATGTTACAAGTCAACTACTAAATGGAAATATTTTGTCTTAAAGTACAGAAGAGCTTCGAAAGTCTCTCTGGAGAGTCTGTCTGCTCATAGCTGGCTTTGGACTGTTTAAGATACACTTTTCTAGAAAAGATTAACATTAATTTTCAGGACACTACAAATTATGAAAGAAACAAGCGGAAATTAAATACAATGTATTTTAAAAAAACCCAAACAAACTGGGGATTTCTTCTTCCAGTCATTCTCCACTGCAGAATATTCTTTATGTCCTTCATCAGTCTTGTACTTGGTTACAGATGGAAAATATTAGCTCTGGTTTACGAAACATGGCCCCGTTTCCTGTAACACAGCACAGGTTGGACAAATCTGTCATTCGAGTAGTGTGTCTATTCTGTGGCCAATTCTGTAATCTACAAGCAATGTGATCCTAAACAAGGAATCTCATGTTAGCAGCCAAGATTGGAAAATCCCTGTTTAGTGCAATTGCTGCCAAAACCATCTCACTTGCTAAGGACAAACTAATTTCCAATCTGCAGTTTGGGAGCTGTTGCTTTTCCTTTTTAGCTCTTTAAAAAAAAACCAAAACAAAACATACCTCACTTTCTAAAATGACACAAATACACACTTTATATTTAAAAGTGCAAAACAGATTTAGAAAAAAGTTTAAGGTATATGAAAATTATCACTTCGTCTATAAAAAAAGACTATTTCTGAATACTGTTTGAACAAATGCCATTTTGCAAATTTGAAGAGCTGTATTTCAGAACAAACAGCACCAAGCTTGTTGTGTACAGATAAGAAGCAAGGGAGCGTCTTAGCAATTACAGCAAGGGAGCAAAAAAACCCCGAAAACAACAATGTTGTACAATACAGATAGGGCATAGATTGAGGATGCTCTAGATAAAGCTTTAAATGAAAACTTAACAGTTCTCAAGATGGATCAGGGCAATATAAATAATGGCAATGAGGATATGAGATGATCACAACTAAGATGGAAGCAAAACTCAAGAAATTTAATATATCCCAGTTAGCTGACACACAAGTGAAATGCAGGCAGGATCTACATTAACTATTTATCATTTCCAGGTCATAGATGCTTCCAGCTGATCGAAAAGAATACAGTGCAAGAATGTCGTGCCAGTACTTAAAAACAGAGCTCAAAGAAATTACTCCAAAGAATTAGCTTTAAGTATTTAATAATTTTGAAGAAATCTTGAAGGAAAGGAGAGAGAAGCTTGCCAAGACAAAGGGGAAAGCGAGTGTATAACATAGACCAACTTACCAAGTGTTGTGTGTACCAAATTAAATTACGTTTTTCTTCTAGAATTCTTTTATCAGAAAAACATTAATAAACTACTTGAGATGGTGACACAGGAGAAACGTTACTCAAAAGAAGAGTAAAGATTAGCAGAGAGACTCTAAATTGCATGAGAAGTTGAGCCATGACAAAATCTAAATGAGTGTTTTTGAGAAGTGAAGTATCAGGTTGGAGGAAAAATACTAGCAGAAATTGTCAAGAACAGCTATGGGACAGATCTTTAAGTATTTTCATTCACTATCTTGAGACAAAATATGAACTCTTTTTATGAATTGAGCTGAACAGCATTGCCAGCTGAAAGGAGTTTGGAGGCTGCTGTATATAAGGAACTGGCTAAACTTCAGAAAAAAATGCAAGTGAGGGTGACCTTTCCATAGTGTAAGACAGAATGTTAAAAGCATGAGACTAACTGCAAGGGTTTAATTTTACAATCTGAAAGCTCACTAAAAGCTGCAAAGGATTGAGAAGCAGTTGTGTGCCTGAGCTGGTCCTGCAATACCTAACAGCATCAATGTGATGCACTTATACAAACAGTGAATACAATTTTACACTGTTCACAAGAGGAGTCCTCAGCAGACACAGGAAAATACACTGCTATGCAAGTGTCAACAGTATCTCCTTCAGTGTATTGGGTATGGTTCAACTCTTTCTTTAAGAAAGATTAATTTCATCTGGAATACATGCAGGAAAGGGTCACAAAAACCATCCTAAGCCAGACCTGGCCTCAAATGGTAGCACATGTATCTTTTCCAGGGTCTGAATTCTCTCTTTGCCCTTCTAAATGCTTTTTCTATAACTTCCTATGCAAAGAGCTTCTTTCTGTTTTAAGAAAGTTGGAATGAGAGGTTGTGGGTTTTTTTGTTTGTTTTGGGTTTTTGAGTTTTCTGGTTTTTTTTTGTTGTTGTTTGTTTTTTAAGTTAAATATTACTAATGCTAATTTTTCTTGCCTTTTCACTTCTTGCAGAAATTTGAATCTGTAGGCATTGCAGCATCTCACACTTTACCAGCCTACTGAGCTCAGGTGGTTGACAGCTCATCTTAGGAGGTGGGTGGTCAAATAGGAGGAGGTTGCACCATCAGAGCAATCAATGCCTGGAGCAGTTTCTCACTGAGAGGTGTAAAAGCAAGACTCAAGGCTCTAAGGCTGAGCTTGGTAAGGTTAGGAGAGGGGCTGCCCCACGTTTGCATGACAGAGGACTGTACAGGACAGCAACAGGAATCCTGCTTTTCTGTGTGTTACTGACATGGCATCCACGGAGCATTGCAATTGCCAGCGTCTGCCCAGCAGGTCTGTACTTTGCCACCTGCCTTGAAATGAGGAGTCACTCTGGTCCTGCCCAATTTGGTAATGCATCACTCAGAAAAATGTTCAGTTTTAATTCCCCAGGCTGCCTCAACTCATTACATTTTTATCTCTTATCAAGCACACTTAATAACACTGAAGAAATGCGTTATAGCTAGGGATGCTATACGCTGCAAGCATTGGGCTAAGCTGTGCCATCACCCAGCACCTCTGCATCTATTGTCCTTCATCTGCATTGTGGCACAGCCTGGTCTAGACCAGCTTCCACTGGGAAACACTAGTCCCGAAAGCTGGCATATGGGAGGTGGGTGTGGGAGCCTCAGGGAAATTTCCCTAGCATCCTAAAGAGCTTACCTCGTCTCATGGATCTTCTCTAGCAGAGTGCTTAAGCTAATAATATCACTCTGCTTCTGTTGTATAGTGTTTCCTCCTCTTTATTTTACTTATACTTGTTGCATTACCAGCTGCTCCTTTGCCTCTGCTACATAACCGAGTGTCAAAAAAAGCTATAAATCAGCTTATGGTATTCATCAAATGGTGAAATTGTGGCTTTCCCCCTTTTGAAGGACTAGAATTTTAAATGCCGCTTCTAAATATACTTTAGGATTTGATTATTTTAGTTAACGTTTGTTAACTCCAGCTTTCCTTGGAGAAGGCATGCACTGACATTTCCTCAAGAGGGTCATGGCCACCAATCGGCACGAGAGGGACAAAGCCTCGCAGCCCCAGCTGCAACATGCATAACTCTTCCCTGGTGCTATTGCAGTCATGAAGGCACACTTGGTTGGAAGCTGGAGTTAAAGAGAAGGATGGGCACAGGCATACTGGGACCAAAACCCTGAATCAAATCTGCCGTGTATCTCACCCAATACTTCCCCGTATCCCAGTTCCTCAACTTTTCTTTTTTCTACTGGACATAAAAACCAGCACAGCTCACAGATACGGGAAGCAACATCCTGTGTCCAGTGCAACTCTGTCTGACCATGGAGACCGAGGCCAAGAAGCCTTAATATGAGACAACCATTAGGGAAATTACGACTTTCCAAACAGCTCTTTTGTGACCTGCTGGGTGGTTTTTTTCAATGGCTATTTCTAATAAAACACATAAAGTATTAATATAGGTATGTATTGCTTCCTCAGCAATGGAGACCGGAGCCAAGAAGCCTTACTATGAGACAACCATTATTACGACAAATTACGACTTTCCAAACAACTCTTTTGTGACCTGCTGGGTGGTTTTTTTTCAATGGCTATTTCTAATAAAACACATCAAGTATCAATATAGGTATGCATTGCTTCCTCAGCAACTGCACATTGAAACTGAAGAAAGTATATGAATGTATGATTTATGATATATTTGTATGGAATTGACAAATAGCTGTTCTCTCAATATTTATATTAAAATGTTTTTCTAGATGGTTTTCTGAAGTATTTTCTCAGCAACAGTGATTAGATTTCAAACATTAGATCAAAATAATGAATTATTGACCAAGGGGAAAAAAATAGAGCTAAACATTTTTTCAGTGCAGCAACTAATTTTGAGCGACTGAAATTTAAGCTGCTTGCGTTCATCTAGGAAATACTTACAGGAGTAACTATTTGCTGTCTACTAGCACTCCGTCTTCAGTTTCACATGAATGATAATCCAGGCTGCTTTTGCCTTAGGAGCCAAGGGTTATGTTTCCCACTGACCTTCTACAGAGACTTCCAAAAATAGGGAGCCAGGAGAGGGATAGCACCAAGCACCCGTGGAGTGCAGGCGGCTCTTCCTGCTTTACACCAAGGATGCAAAGGTTTTCAGCTTTCATTTTCTTAAATGCTTTTTCACCATTTCTCTACAAAGATACCCATGAAAACACAAACTAATGAAAATAAAATGCTTAATTTTTTTTTTCTTTCTGTCAAACAACTTTTCTAAAGAAATAATTTTAATATACTTCCACAAACACTCAGGAACGACATTTGGAGCTGTCAACTGAAACATCCTTTTTCTTAGGTAATCACATTCCCAAGGAACATACAATTTTTTTCAACTGTAACAACTAAAATCTAATGCCATCCATGGATTGTGCAAGTGTAAAAGGGAAGTGACTGATGCACTGCAGTCATTTTTCACTCCCTTTGAAGAAACAGTGAGTGAACATCTACACAGCAAGGACACAACAAAATGAATTAATATTTAATATAAAAACTTATTGGTGTCCCTTCTTCTACAGTTCCTTTCAGATAGAAGATAAGTAGGAATACAGACAAGTTGTTAATTTTTAAGATTACTTTTAACCCCATACTACGTGTTTTCAGTTCTCAACCAAAAGACCAAATGGTACTGTACCCCTTAAAAAAAATAAAAATAAACAAACAAGCAAACCCACACAACTCCTTGTTACCATTCTTGAAAAGCAAAAGCCTTTCACAGTAAATTCACTTGTAAGTGACACTTGCTCTCAAAGTTATTCCATATTTAGTTTCAGGAATTAAAAGATGTGTCAGAAAGTCTTTGACGGTACACCTTCCATTTCTCACACATTCTGCTTTACCACTTTTGTTTTCACTCCTGCAATATGCTTTTTGCTAAGGCACAATAGACTTCTCAGCAAGAAATATTAACTGGTTTAATTGCTTGGAATTTCATACCCTGTCCAGGTGTGAAAGGCTCCAGTGACTATTCCTCCAAGCGGTGTACATTTCAGTGGTAAAACACCACTAATTATCTAAGCATAAATTACACTTTCCCCTTACTCTTAAAAAAAGAAAAAGAAAAAAGAAACTAAACAAAATAAACCCCCAGTCCTGCAGGGGTTTTATGTAGCACTGCAATTTCTGACATTTCCTAAGGCAAGTTTTGTATTTTCATTTCTGCAAACAAAACCTCACTAGCAATTTTATTCAGATATCTGCTTCTTTAAGACTTTTTCAGGTTTGTCACCCAACAAAGAATGGATTTGAATAACATAACCATTATGAGCATGAAAATAAGATCCAAGGCATTAAGAACTATTTAGAAGTCATAGTTCAGCTGCAGCACAGCAGTCTGCTGAAAACTCAGTGAACACGTAAGTTGCTCAGAACTCTTTTTCTTAGAGCCTCCTTAAACTACGCTTATATCTTCTCCTACAGATTGGCATAATAAAGCCATAAACAGTGCTGAAATCCCCGTTTCAGGCTGGCTTGGCACAACAGACGAGTTACCTAAAAGAAACCTTGTCTGGACATCGGGAGACACGTTCCCATCCCAAACGGGGGGACATTTTTACCCTCCCGCCCATCACACAAGTCCCAGAGCTGAATTTACATTAGTGTTGGATTTTCCTGCAGAGGCACACACCAATCTACAGCCAATGAGCTCATAATTTATTCTTCTGGGTAATGAAAAACAGTGCCCTGAATGCTGAAGGTCCAAATGCCACCCGAAGATACAGGATTTTAGACAGTAACATGTGGGAACTTCAGTGGGAGCAGCACAGGAGCCGCAATCCCAACAAGAACAAAGATTTCTCTGCACTGACAAGCCACAAAGAGGAGAGAGGACAAAAAAAATCACCCTCCACTAGGCCTCACTTGAGCAGTGCCTCCATTCCCCCTGTCAAAATGCAGATATCAGGGTTTCCTTTGCTAATACCATGATGGTGCTAGATGGCATCTGGTATTCACTACTGCTATACCAGCCTCTTGGGTGCTCATCAGCAAAAATAATCAAATGAGCACAATCTATAATACTTCTTAACCCTCCTCCCCTCCCCCAAATTGTGAACACAGAATATTAGAAAGATCTATAAGATCAAGCTGATTTTATATATAATATGATTCAGAACATAGCCAGTCTCCATCCTTCTCACCTACTCCAAAAAATGTTGTAACTTTTTCATTTTATAGAAGAATTGAAATGAAACAATTTTCTTTTTTTTTTTTCCTCAAATACCCAAATATTTTGAGTAACTAAAGTCACATTGTTAATAAATTTTATAGCATTTTCCTTTAAAATTCTCCTAAAACTATTACTACTTTTGAGGGTATGCGGAATAAATTTATCCTGTCATTTATGGAAATTATTTCCCAGCTACCTCTATGAAACTCGTGTATGCTATCAATGTACAAGTTTTCCCAATAAAAATTTATATATTAAATATCAGCTACCTCCAAATTGTACCATGAGATGCTGATTAGACACAAAGCAAACTGTACCAGCCTGGGTATGCAATAGGAGGCTGCCACTAGGGTAAAAATGACGGCACGGCAAAGATGACAAGACAGACCTGAATATTTGCTAATTTCTTTACAAGCACATGCATAGACCTACATTATAGATAAAATTGCATTTACATCATTACATCCATTTCAAGATGATGGGAATATACTTTCTTACCTAGAGTTTATCAGAATTTTACAAAAAACTTTACTGTTTTTCCAAGAAAAAAAATTTGAAGGCTATTTTCATTCTAATTATTTTCAAAATATTTTGGTAAAGCAATTTTCTCCATTTGCCTGAGACTTGCTGGATGTTGGGGTTGTACCAATTCCAATCTGTTATCTCGATGTGGAAAGTGTTGGTACCGAGAAGTTGCATATAAACACCACTGTGTGCACAGGTATTTTAAGGTGATGAAAAAAGCGCCACTTCAAAATTAAAGCTAACAGCAAATTTAATTAAATTAATTTTCTGTCTAAAATAAATCTGGACATACAATATCAGGGCATGCAAGAATGCAGCTTCGGAAGAACCTTAATCCAAGCAGAGGACGAGACTCCCAGGGGATTTCTGTTTGAAAGGTCACTGACAGCATGCAAGGAATAACTTCATGTGTACATTATCTCCTCAAGCCAGTGAAGTACTTGGTCTTGATACGATGAACAGAACAGAGCATGATTCGAAAATAGTCTAACTGGCAGCATCTCACAAAGAATGTAGTCTATATAGAATCATAGAATGTACTAGGCTGGAAGGGACCTCCAAAGATCATCTGGTCCAACGCCTCTGCAGTGAGCAGGGACAGTGTTACTAGATCAGGTTGATGACACAAAATTATTGATTTAATCATATTTTTGTAAACGCAATAATCTTTAACTTTCTAAAAACAAAGCATAACAAAAGTGAGTTGACAGAAGGAATTTAAAAAATATTTTCTTCCAAAAAAATCAATAGCTGAAATCCTAAATGACAAGGTGATAGTGGCGAATGAAATTAGAATTAAACTATATATATTTATATAATTT
>NW_010206948.1:0-7826 GCF_000695765.1 Mesitornis unicolor
AACTCCTAATATTCTGTGATTCTGTAACACACATAACCGTGTCGTTGCTGGAAAGCGATGGTCCTTTCTGTGAGGAATGAGACTCGACATATCCTTCTTTCTTTGAGCAGAGATAATAAAGTCTTCCTCAAAATGTCTTTATTTTTCCTATGAAAACTTGCAGTTTTCAACAAGAAAACCTTTAATCAGAGCCTGTTCAGTCAGTTCACTATCTATCTATGTTTTTTGGTTTCTACTGGGAGTTGTAGGCAGCTGAGAAGGAGGAAAGGTGGGGGAATCTTCTCAAAACATAGAGCCAAAAAATGCTTAAGAAGTAACACATGACACAGGATAATCCCCGAATTTATACGATGAGCTCAGCCGAGTACTTCGCGTTGTTCTGCATTAACACTGAGCACAGCGATGAGCTAACGCCGCCGCAGTCGCGTGCTGAAAAGCGTGATGTTGTGTTTGCGGTGCTTCGCTGGAGGACGGCGGCGAGGAGCGGCGAGGGCAGCCGCTGGGACGCTGAGCTGGGCTTTGTGAAGCTGCTGCGCGCACGCAAACGCCAACTTTGTGGGGAATTTGCTGAAGCTGCTTTTGGGTAAACAGCCAGAGCCCATGCAGGCGGTGCCATGGTCTTGGTCCGTCCCTCTCTGCTGTGGGCAGCTGCAGGGCTGGGTGATGGGGATGGAGATGATGCGGGCTCAGAGGGGCTGGAGGACACGGGTTACGGACGTGCATTTCACCCATACCACGTGTAGGACCTGCTTCACAACATCTCAGAGTATCGGTGGTGTTCTTCTCAGTGTGTCTCTCTGTCATCACTCCTCCTGGCTTAATTAATTTTCGGCAGTACGAACCCCTTTGCGGTGAAAACGGTTATCTAAAGCTGAGGGTTGGGTCGTTGGGAGCTTCGCGTTAAAAGTGCTTGTGGTTATAATTGCAGTCCTGGAGGAGCTGACAGCAAATCACTTCTTTACTTAAATTAGTGCCATTTTATTTTTGTCCGTGCACAAGAGAACTGGCTTTTTAAAGGTCTTGTTATTAAGTCCTGGTACTGTATGGTAAGCATTTTAGGAAGCACCCTGCAGCGAGTCGAGACAAGAACCGGTTCTAAAGCCAGGTCATCAAAGACCCAAAATGACGTCTCAAGATGACCATAGTGACTCACGATTTAATGACAAGGTGTGTTATTGTTTGGCCCCAGCGCCGTCTTTATGGAGTCTGGGTAATGCTTGGAGCCTGTCCGAGAGTCCTGCACCAATTCAAATTTGGGCAATGGTTTTAGGACACGACCTGATGCGTTAGGATCCCACGTTATCTTACCTTTTTGCTGTTTCTTATCTTTATCGCTGGTTTGCCTCATCTTCATTGCAGGTGGTTCCATCTCCTCATTTTTTTCCTCCTTGAGCCCAAATACTTTACTCTTAGGAAATCCAATTGTAGCTGGCTGAAGGTATTAAAATATCCCATGTCCATAGGAAAAAGAAATGGATCTGTCTTCAAGAGGAGGTACCTCTTCTTTGGGTGATAGCTAGAAAGACCTGCTTTTTGGGAAAAGATTGCTCACTTTATGGAGGTCTGGGACTTCGTTAAGAGATGGCCAAATTTGTGTGAGTTCTTAGTATCTTGGTTATTATAAGTAATGTTTTTAAATGGCAGAAATTATAGGATGGGGAATATATGGAAGCCACCTTCTCCAGCACGTGTTTCACCAGAGTGGTGCCGTTTGGGCTGAAGTACCTCAATAATCTGAGTACGTGCAAGATTATGAATAATGTGGATATGTGTGAGAAATGTTGGTAAGAAAATTTGGCAATGTGAGATTCTCTTTTTGTAGTGGATTTGTGTGTCTATCCCATCTAAGTCTGATTTCTTGGGTGGTCCTGGCAAAATCCAACCTGCTTCGCTTCTTCACCTGCAAAGGGTAGGGAGGGCGGCCCTCTTTGTGGGGAGGACACGTGCAGGGTGGTGGTTGTAAAGGGGATGCAAAAGATGGGTGCGAGGTCTTTGCTTTAGCCAAAAGCAGCTGCACAGCTCAATTCAGGGTGCTTTGAAGTTTGCTGGAGGTTTCACCTGATTCCCACCTGATTGTATCGTGATGCTCTTACATCTCAGGGGAAGGAACCATCACTTTAGCGTTGGTGGGACATACACCAGAATAACTGTGTGGACTCACTTGCCAGAGTGCATGGCAGAGGTGGCACGGTGCAGGGTTCTGGTGTCCCCCCTGCATGTGGTCCTGGGGTGGACCAGATGAGCTCCAGGGGTCCCTTCCCACCTCTGATGGTCTGTGACTCTGAGGCTGGGTGTCTTCATAGCCAGCATTTCAACCTGCCCGCTGGACCTTGGTGCTCTCAGAGGTGGCGGATGGTGGAGCAGGAGGACAGGGCTGCAGTCAGAGCTGAGCCTGCGTGTTGCCTGCTCCGTGTTGTCCACAGCTTTGCGTCCCCAAGGCTGACACTGTGCCACTCCTCACCTTCACGCTGCGCTGTCACAGCAGGCGAGGGGTCTGTGCGCTGCTGTGGATTCCCATGGGAGCCGAGGAGCCCATGTGCAGAGCCGGGGACACCTCCAGTGCTGGCACAGGAGAGGCTGTGCCATGGTTCGGGTGGCGCCGAGTAACCGCCTTTCCTTCCCTCCTAGAATGGCAACAAGGAGAGCTCCCTCGACATGCTGGGCACCGACATCTGGGCTGCCAACACCTTTGACTCCTTCAGGTAAGCTGCTTTTAAAATGCTTTACAGGAAAGATAGACCATATCCTCTTCCATTAACTGGTGGTGGGATCACACGTTGTCTTCGCAGCTCTTCAGCTGCCGCTTCAACATGGAAGAAGTGGTGAAGTATGGTTTCTGTCTGGTTTTATGCATCTCTCTCCTGCTTGGAGAGACTGCACGGGCTGAGTTCCCACCTGGGACTTGCTCTAGGCCACTGGAGCGAGGAGGTTGTGCAGGACCAGAGAGAACATCTCCATTGCATGGACCTGTTGCAAGACCTTGATACAGAGAGCAAGGGTAGTTAGCAAGGCGTGTGCTCTTCGTGCCGCACCATACATCAAATTCAGGGGTTTAGTGCAAGCAAGAGGCCCTCAGCATCTAAAAAAGATCCAGAAGAAATGAAAAGAAGCATGATGGAGCAGCGTGAAGGATCTGCATCCTTGTGCTCTGTGATAGGGTACCACCTTCCCTCATCTGCAGGCTCCCATGTGTCCTCTGCTTTTCAGCTCAGTGCTGTTCAGTTAGAAAAGTGGACTTCAGTTAGTAGTGGGCTTTCTTTCTTTGTCCTTCCCTGTTTTTCTTTCCTAGTGGTGCGACGTGGGACTTGCAGCCCGAAAAACTAGATTTCACCCAGTTTCACAGAAAGCTGCGCAACACCTCCAAACACCCGCTGCCTCACATAGACAGAGAAGGGTGAGTACTGTACCCCCGATACCGTGCTCTTCGTTGCTTGATAGAGTTCAGTCTTTAAACCATGCTGGATCAGAGTCTCCTGGATCCAAGCCTCCTGGGTTTAAACATCTCTGAATATAGGAGGAAAGATTCTGGCTTAGTGCTGATCCTGGTTACAGTTCCCACAAGTGGTAGGGCTTCTATTCATCCCATCAAGGCTTCAGGGAAGGAGAGCAACTGTGTGATGCGTGTAGAGCCAAGAGTTCATCCCCTGCCTGCTAATAGTAAAATATCTGCTAGCTGTGAAAAAGTTAAACAGCTCCTTTTGGTGGTGGCAACCTCCAGTGGCTCCCACAGTATTGCTGGGTTCCTCTTGGGGTGTTGGTTGGTCAAGCCAAATAAATGCACCGAGTGGTTCACCATTGGACGTCACCATTTCTCTGTAGATTCTCTGTAGATTGAGAAATGATCATAATAGGGTTTTTTGTTTCCTTATCACTTTGTCCTGGTGCCTAATGTGGTGGCAGCTCTGTTCAGGTCTGTGGGCAGTGTCACCTGCCCTGTTACCCCAAATTATGACACAGCTTCAGCTCATCCCTGACTACAAAATCTCTGCTAAAGGAAAAATAGAGGAAGAACTCCATAAACACATTTTTTTGGTTATCCATTGAATTTTTGTCATTTTTTTCCTAGTCATTAATTAATTAATGGAAGGAAAAACATCAGAGCGTGTCTAAAAGATGGGTCTGAGAAGATTGCAGGTGACTCCTCATTGCCATGGGATGGAAATCCTTTCTCAGAGAAGTTTTCTTGTTGATGAGTTGGCTTTGCCAGAGTAGAGGCCAACGCCGTAGCTCATTGGGTTGCGTATCTCATTTAGAAACACAGGGATAGCAATCCCACCCCAACCCAGGTTCAGCATCTGCAGGAGCCTCACATACCAAAAAATAAGGCCTGTAAAATAATATATAGTGTACTCCCTGGTCGATGACATTTGCCAGATGGCCCTACCAGTAACACCTGCCTACGTACAGGGAGAATGCAGCAGGTTATGGTTTGTCTCCCATTCCTGGTGTACTGTGCATGGACAGGGTGCAGACAGGTAGAGAAGGCAGCATGGAGGTGAGAGATTTAATCACTCCTGAATGTCACAGCTGTAAAAACCAAGTAAGAATTGCTGCGTTTGCAGAAAAGTTAAACATATGCTGTCAGCACAAGCAGTACATCTCCCAAAATGCAGGTCGTATTAGTAATCTGCGTGAGAATAGAGGGGGCAGAGACAAAATGAGGATGAAAACTAAGATTTAAATTAAAATTTAAAAATAAAATTTAATTTTTCAAGTTGTCTCTGCTGCGTATTCCTCAGCTCTCCGCACCAAATCTGTGCTGAGCACGATTCAGCTTGCTGAAACTCCAGACATCACCACCAGCTCGCAAGGCATTTTTCCCCTTGCTTGAGCAGGGCTTTTTAACATGCTAGCCACTCAATGAAAAACTTAATAGAAATAAAAAGGAAATATGCTGTTCAGTCTGTGTTTTCTGCACTGTAAGTACCAAATGGGCCGTTTTATTCCTTAGCCCCATCACTTCCCAAGGTTGGCCGTGTAGTTGCATCCGGTTGATTGACCTCAAGTGTCTTTTGCTTGGCTGAAGCATTATCCTCCGGAAAAGACATCTGATTTTATTTAGAGTGGAAGACCAGGGAGCTGTACCTCGTTTCTTGACTTTTCTCATATTTATAATATATATACATGTGGAAAAATAGGGTTTTTTTAATATATTAATGTATTTATGTATACACACACTATGTGTATACACATACTATATATGTATACACGCTATATTTTCACCTTTATAAATCAAAATCACTGTTTCATCTGTGAGGGAAAGTGAGTTGTTGAACACCTCTGATTTCCCATAAATCAATTAGGCTGTTAATGAAGTTAAGTGTTTCCATTCAGCTTGCTGGTTTTTGAGCCTGGTGCTTTAGCACATTCCATTTTTCTGCATTTTTCTTATCCCATTTGCTGTAGTTCCACCAAGATCTGTTGTTCTCTTGACTTCTAGGCACTGATTCCTGGGCCTGCTGCTATCAAACTTTCTGTCTAACACATGTTACTTACCAATATCTTGTCACTAATTAACCAAAAAAGCCAATATAATTCTTTTGTAATTAAAATAGACCACCCTAGTTGTTTATAAATGCAGAACAATTATATTTATTGACCATTTTTACTTCTTCTGTGTCATTACAAGTTCTCTGCATCCAGCTAGTAACTATCTTTGAGTTGTTTTATTTAACCTTTCTTGGTACAAGGAAGTCCTTCAGCTGCCGGGGAAGTGTTTGGTTTGTCAGTGCTTGGCTTCTTACCCCATTTATCTTTAATTTTTCTTGCATTTCAAATTGTGTGTTTGTGTTTGTATCGATTGCTGTTTGCTGTCTGCAACATGTGTTTGTGCTTGTTCACCAACACCTTTCTCAGCAGGGGAACGAGAGCTCCCATGGAGACCAACAAACGTGCAGTGCTTCAAAGGAAACATTTTCATTACCATTTCTTGTCCTTATTTTTTTATGTTTTTTTTTTTCCTGGTGAGCTGTGCTTTTGGTTTTGCTCGGGCTGGGAATTGAATCTCCCAGCGCTCGGGACTGCCTTTGCTTTTCTCACTGCTGCTCTTAGCAGAAGCGTTTGAGCGCTGTGGCAGGTGATGCAGGTGGAGAGGACTGAGAAAAAGCATTTGATTTTGTGTTAATGGCTTCGCGCCTGCGTGGGAGTGTTTTGGAGGCACGGCTCACTTGTCTCAGAGAGCTTCTTTGTTTTCATGAGGGTCCTCTGCAGTAAGAACTCATCTTCCCCGTGTGGCGTGATAGGAAATTAACTTCCATTCCAGCGAGGTTTCACTTGGTTTTGTTTGCTTTCTTCTTGCCACAGGCTTGGAAAAGGGAAATACGAGGACGGCGACAGCATCAACTTGAACGACATCGAGAAGGTCCTCCCAGTGTGGCAGGTAGGTGACGAGGACGTCTCCTGCCCGTGGTACGGTGAGACCGGCACCTCCCTGCCTTGACTTTCCTTGGGAAACCCTTCCCAGAGCGGGGAAAGCCAGGGCTGGGTGCGCTGAGCTGTGGTCCTGTGGGGTTTGCCGTGGAGAATTTTGTGTGGTGTCAGC
The DNA here is from genome assembly GCF_000695765.1 of Mesitornis unicolor. NCBI lineage: Eukaryota > Metazoa > Chordata > Aves > Mesitornithiformes > Mesitornithidae > Mesitornis > Mesitornis unicolor. The sequence goes on from NW_010206948.1 coordinate 6,542, forward strand.
AGGCCTTGCTGTGAACGTTTGCTGGGTAAGGGCAGTTACCGTGAAGACATCATTGAGATAGTATATATATCCATACATACACATACATTTACACATACACGTACACTGGGTTCATATATTTTAGGAAAGGAGATTCTGAAAAGCATCAAACTAACTCGAGAGAGGTTCTCCTCCCCCTCTACTCTGCCCTGGTGAGACCGCATCTGGAATATTGTGTCCAGTTCTGGGCCCCTCAGTTCAAGAAGGACAGGAACTGCTGGAGAGAGTCCAGCGTAGGGCTACAAAGATGATGGAGGGAGTGGAGCATCTCCTGCTGAGGAGCGGCTGAGGGAGCTGGGGCTCTTTAGTTTGCAGAAGAGGAGACTGAGGGGAGACCTCATTCATGTTTATAAATATTGAAAGGGTGAGTGTCACGAGGATGGAGCCAGGCTCTTCTCGGTGACAAACAATGGTAAGACAAGGGGTAACGGACACAAACTGGAACCCAGGAGGTTCCACTTCAATTGGAGAAGAAACTTCTTCTCAGTGAGGGTGACAGAGCCCTGGCCCAGGCTGCCCAGAGAGGTTGTGGAGTCTCCTTCTCTGCAGACATTCAAAACCCGCCTGGACGCCTTCCTGTGTAACCTCATGTGGGTGTTCCTGCTCCGGCAGGGGGATTGGACTAGATGATCTTTGGAGGTCCCTTCCAGTCCCTAACGTTCTGTGATTCTGTGATACCTGCCAGCTCCAAAATAACTTGCTGCCAGGAAGCCAGCAGTGATGTTGTGCCGACCCAGATGTTTCCCCTGGGGTTAACGTATGTGCATGTACATTTATAAGCAATGTTCATCCACTCGTATGTTTTCTCCTTCCTTCTCCAGATCTGTCTCCACAGCTCAGTTTTGGTAGTTCTGGTTAAATGACTTTTGACGCTGGCGTGTTTGGGAATGGCAGGATGAGGCCCTCAGTTGAGAAGTCCCATTGAATAGCTCGATTTGTCAGCATCGCATAGTTTTCCACTTCCCGGAGCCCTACTCCTCAAAGGAACTGAGCATCCTGAAGTTCCTGAAAGTACTCAGTGTGGTTTTTCTGAAGTCTCCTCTTTGTCTGCAGAGGGGAGGACGGAGCCATCTCATGTGCTGTGGCAGGGTTACCCTATTCAGTGGTGAGCACAGAGCTTGCCAGGCATCTCGCTCATGCGTCATGTGAGGAAAAGCCTTGCTCACCCTGCAAACCATGTGATTTTCCTTACTTTACATGTGCCTTACTTTTTTACTGGCACTAAATACTCAAACCAGTGGAAAGA
>NW_010206948.1:7858-9043 GCF_000695765.1 Mesitornis unicolor
AGAACACTGCCTGCAGCTGCTTTCTGCTCAGTTTCCTCCATGCTTGGTATGTCTGGACTTCAAGTCACGGGGAGGAAATGTCAGGTTCAGCTGATACAGACCCCAGTAATTCTGCGAAATAATGTTATTTTCCCTGGGGAATGATTGGAAATGAGGAATCAAACCATCTTTGGTGCGAGGAGCTGACGTTCCTCTCTAGGATTTAACTTCTTTTATAATTGGCAGCTATTAAATAAGGCACATCCTCCTGGTCTGGGTGTCACCTCATCCTGTCGTAACACCAAGCTGAGTCCGTCAACTCCAGTGAATTAATACCGATATATACCTTAATATCTAGCTTAATCCTTAGTGTGACAGCTCTAAGCTGGAAGTCCTAGTGGGAATGCTGGATTTGGCATTTTGTTTGTGCCTCTGGGCAGACTCGTGCAATACAACATTATTTTGGAGACTCACTCACCTAGGTGTGTACAGTCAAATGTGCCTGTGGGAACCGGGAGCCGGGTAGTTCTGGGTGAGGGTTTATCTCGTTCGGCGTTGACAAGTGAAATACTTGCAGACAGCTGGTTTAATCCTGACGTGTCATTGTTAACTGGATTTGAATGCAATCGTGCAACGCCAACAGTGATTTTTCTCGTCTTTATCCCGTGTTTTAAATGGCTTTGTGGACCGCACCGCCTGGGGGGCGTAAGGGAATTTATTCGTGTCAACCTGTGGAAGAAAAATCTTTCACCTTCCACAGGGCTTTCCCACACTGCAATTATGTTTGTGTCGTATCCTGAAGAAGAGGATTTTCAAGAGACACACAAACTCCTGTTCTGTCTGTGTTTAAGATCTCATGGGTTGCTTATGGCAGCCATGCATGGATGGAGGGGCCGGTCCCAGCATCCTCCAGTGCAGTTTGAGCAGTCCAAGCATCCTCCAGTGTGACTCAGATTGCAAACATTTTGCTGCTGAATGTGCTTCAGCAGCTATAGCAGGGTTAAGAGCAGCAATTTTGAGACAGGTAGTAAATCTTACTCATAGGCCGCCTTGGAAATTTGGGTTCCTTTGATGGTAAAGTATTATAGACATAGGATGTGAATCTACAACTGATTTCCAGCATACATCCAGGTCTGTGTCTCTACAGAGAGATACAATGACAGCCCCAATGGGTTAAGAAGAATATTATATATATAATACATACAT
>NW_010206949.1:0-4929 GCF_000695765.1 Mesitornis unicolor
AAGCAGAGAGAGACACTGGGCTGAGTTTTGGGGTTTTTTTCCTACTCCTGAGAAGTACATGGCAGGAAAACGGACCACAAACCCCCACTGCAACCCCCCTGCGCCTCAAGGCAAAGGGGGAGGGGGAAGGTGAAGAAACCCGGAACAAAAGCTGAGCCTGGGAAGAAGGGAGGGGTGGGGGGAAGGTGTTTTAACTTTAAGATCTGGTTGTATCTCCCATTGTTCTACTCTGATGTTGGTAACAAATTAAAATCGTTTTGGGTTTTTTTTATTCCTTATGATGAGTCTGTCTTTTGCCTGTGACCTGTTTAAGTGGTGAGAAGCCCTCCCAGTCCTTATTTTGACTAGCCTTTTTTTTGGGGGCATAGTGGTGCTCAGTTATGCACTGGGCCTAAACCACAACAGACACCTACCAAAGTGAAGTCCTGTGATTAAGGTAAAAAAAGTACAGCCTGATCTCAGCTAGCATTTTTTTCCATTTCAGTGTAGAAAAGTATTTTCCCACACAGTGAAGAGGCTTTTTAACAGAAAAGAAATGTAATGCATGCATAGATATTGATATCTAACATGCATCCTCATCTAAGTCCCATTCTCATCCATTTTTATTTCCTGGTTCAATACCCATATCCAAATTCAGGAATAGCAGTTGTTGTTTGGGCTTGGTGGAGTCACAGCCACCTACATCAAGGTTCATTTTGGCCCAACCAATGTCATTAATGCTTAGGTAGACAAACATCAATAATTATTGACCATTCTACCTTTTCTTAGTGTGAGGTTATTTCATTTGTGAATACTTTATACCAGGAAAAATAAATGGGAGGAGAGATTTTTTTGCAGTCAAAATCCCCAGCAACTGTGTGTTCTTACAGGTATGTTGATGGCTTGTGCTGCTGTGTGATGTACATTGTATCTACGTGAAGTGAAAGTTCATGCTGCCTTCCTTTTTTTCCTTTTTTTGTAACCTTGCACTTAAAATTTGCCCTCTGTCCTCTGACAAGCAGCAAGAAGGAGCTTTGCTTGTGGTACCAGCGCAACAGTAGGCAGAGTGAGAGAAACTGAGACAAGTACCTCCGATAAAACTAATAAGTGGTGCTGCTATTTTTTATTTTTCATCTGAATCTCCACTCCTGAGAATTTAATCCTAAGTTTTCTTTTTATTTTTAAGCAGAACATTGAGCAAGTTAAAACTTGGCATTATGAAGTGGTCCTACGATGGGGTTTGCTCCAGCTATGAGAAACTGTTTACAAATTGCTAGTAAAAAATGTCAGAGAGGATGGTAGTTGCTGTGCTGTCACATGGGCTGATACAGCACAGAACCTGCTTAGCATTCTTGAAGGGAAATTATCCAGTGCTGCAACTCACAATTCATAACTGGTTGCATATTAATATCCAAAAAAGGCAATAAAATCCACTGTGTGTTTAAAAAAAAAAAAATAAAGTAGGAGTATTACAAGCTGAGCAGTGAAAATCTGGAAGACTCCTTGGCTAGAGCAGAGCTGTGTGCAGTGCTGTTTCTCCCATAATTACAAGCAATTTTAAATCATCTCCTTCCTTCAAAGAAGGATTTTGTTCAGCATTTGTGTTAATTTTAATCTGGCTAACATGATACTCTCTTGGAACCTCTCCCTCATATCGTAACAGCAAGACACGCTGCCTCTTTTGTCCCTGCCATTTGAGGAACGCTCATCTACTGCTGCTTGTCGCTGCAGCCCTGGGGTTGTTACTATCAATATATGTCCCTTTAAAGTAAAAGAAAACAGAACAAAATCCAACAGCAGCATTTTTTTTCCCCAAGAGTTCACTTTTATTTGTAGTATTTAAGCTAGACTGTGCAAGTGCATCATGAAAATCAGGGATTTAAAATGTATAGCACTCCATTGTATTGGAAAGCTTGTTATTCAGCATACTAATTATTTCTGAGTCACTGTATTTATGAAATGTCATGTAATAACTACCTTACCACAATGCAAAGTAAATGGTGCAAAGTCAGGCATTTTATGATTTTGACATTTTAGTGTATAAACACATTCTCTTGGAAGAAGGGAAGGGACTACTGAGAATTAGAGAATATTTTTGTGACTTCTAAAATATGACATGGAATTTCATAATCTGTAACACTTCATATATATAGTTCATGTTGTGTATTTTATTACAGCTTCAGTGGCTTATAATTACAAATGTCAACTGCAAAGAGAAAATGTACAAAGGCTGGTTTGTGGAATGGGGGGGTACAGCATGGTAAAGCCTTACAGTGTACACTTCAAAGCCCTTGGGACAAGCTGTAGTTGCACACCTGGGCCATGCTGGGACCCCAGAATTCACCCCAAGCTTTTTTCGTTTCAGGACAGATTACTAAGCCCTCACTGAATGAGGCTTTTTGGCAAAAGCTTGTTACTAGAGGACAAGTTTTTGTGTTTGTTGAACCCTATGTGAACAACTCATTAACTCCAGAGCATCTGGGAGGCCTTGAGTGTCCATGAGTGACAAACTGGGAGTGAGTACAGAGGGAAAGGAGGATAGGTTGCTGCTCCAAGTGGGCTTCTGAGCAGTCCCACGTGGTCTCTGAGAACAATGGGTGGATGCTTACGAGAGTATGTGATTTCATAAAATATTGTGTGTAAAACCGGGCCTTTTGTGCTCCTTTGCAAGTTTGCTTGGTGTTACAAAAGTCATGGGCCATGTGCTTGAATGCTGGGAGAAGTTTCTATCAACATCGTTATCCAGCACCTTTCTGGAAAGGGGCAAGTGATGATGAAGTAGCCACAGCTTCAGAAAACCTCAAATTTCTCAAAGAAAAAGCCATGACTGCTGTTGGATGATAGTGGCAGTAGGTGTCTGGCAGCTGGGCATGTCACTGCATGATCTGGACAATAGGCTTAGCCTGTCCCTTTCTGACATGGAGCTGGTGTTGGCAGCCTCTTGGAGACTTGGCAGCATGACAGAGCTGGCAGCCCGCTTGCACATGTACATGTGTACAGGATGGGGGCCCTAAAACTGTGGTGGATCTGGCTAGGTTCTGCTTGATCTGAATTTACAGCACTTGGCAGACTTGGGTGACATGCACTCTCCTTAGTGCTTTACCTGTCGGCATTAAAACATTACAAGGAGTGTGATCTACCATACATTTTGCTGAAAGTAGTGAGATGATTTACCCTTTCCATATTAGGATATAATTTTCTTCATTTCAGAAACAGACCCATGGTCTTCAGGCTATTTAACCATAAATCTGGTTTAATTTTTCTGTTAGCTTTTATGCTTGTTATGAGTCTCAAGGTTTGGCAGAATGATGATTTTTCTGAACTAAAGCTTCATGGGAAGTGAAATTTTCTTAATGAAACAAAAGTGAAATAATTATTTTTACGATTCCAGGTACATGCCTGCTCAGACTTCCTGTTCCTTTCACGTTCCAACGTACCAATAGCTGATACCAAGAGAGGTAGGAGGCTTTCACTCATCTTTAAGACTCCATATTGTATATATTTTCTCCTTTTTCTATAAATAAAAACAGCGATTAAGAATGCTTCTGGCTATTATATCCAAGGATAAGTGTTTGAGATACATGAGAAATGCTCAGGGAATTGATAAGTCTTCAGGTGAAAAAAAGGTCCTGAGATCAATTTCCTGATTCAGTAGTAAAGTCCTCATATCATATAAAATGTAATGTGATTGTCCATGGCTCTAATAAAATCTTGAATTTTCCACTAAGCTTTCATCTATAAAAATCAAATTTATCCAGCATTAGTCTGCATTTTGAAAAGGATAGGGTTTTTTGAAATAGATATGATAGTAATCCTTTATGGTACATTAATATAGGAGAACAATAATTTGTTGCATTTTCTTCACACAGAAACAATCAGCTGGGAGATGTGCATAATAATTGTCTTTGTCCTTCATTGTCACAGGCCATTAACTAATGAATTTAAGCTGTACTTGGCTCTTGCTCCAATAAGAAAAGTACATTAGAGATCTTGTAGCCCTGGCATTATATAAAACCTTTCAGTGGGTTTTATTATGGTCTCACTGAGGTGATGCTGCCATGGGCTGAGGAATGCATCATGATTTTGCGGTAAGCAATGAGGTCAACATTGTCTGATGTAGTGGGTCAAGCAAGCTGAAGTGCATCTAGTTATTAAAGTCGCCAGATCCCAGAGCCTCTTTGTTTGGTTCCCTATAATTCCGCCAAACTTTTCAGGCCTACTGTTGTGACTATTTCAGGTTCATCTTTTGGGTGGGAAGATTTGCTAAACTTGGTTCAGCTATTCTAAGATTGATGCTAGGGAAAATAAGTAGTTTGGGCAATGCTTTAAATAAGCAATAGGAGCACCTCTCAACTGGAAGGCTGGCAAAAGAAAGTCCTGTGGTGGAAGAAGTGTTCTTCACTGTCCTGAGAAAATACACTCACATTCTGGCTATTTGCAGGAAAAGTTTGTGTGCAACTGCATGGCAGAATTTGTTTAGCAGTTGTTCCTCCTCCAACAAAATTATTTTAGCCTACTGGAAAATGAACCACATTAGACATCACAAAACCTAGAGTTCAAGTCTTTTCTTTCCTGTTGACTGTTTGTAGCATATCTTGGTCCATCACAAAGTGCCTGAGTATTTTAATTCTACTTTTAAAGGTGAGAATGAATGCCACCTTCAGACCTTTAATCAAACTGCTTCTCTACATGTGTCATTAGCGTGCTTGGCTGGGACCCCACTGCTCCTCCCACAGATCAGAAGGACACAGAAGGCCCCTTCCTGCAGCTCCATTTTCCCTCAGTTGTCCTAGGCCGGCTCTTGGGAGCTGTTGCACTGTTGCACTGGGCACCCACATCTGCAGGCCACCAGGGTCTGCAGAGCAGAGCTTCTCATTCACAGCACAGAGAAGCAGCAGGATGGCTCTGTGGGCTGCCAGGTGCTGCAGCCTCAAGAGAGGAATTCCTGCT
>NW_010206949.1:4946-14025 GCF_000695765.1 Mesitornis unicolor
CCAGTTATGCTGCCCTTTTCCCCATCTGTGTCACAGCTGGGAAATGACACATCATTCCTACAGCTTCATGGGTTTAGTCTACTCCCAGGGAAGACAGAACCCATGAATTCAGTTGGGTTGCTGCCACCTTTGGGCTGCCAGAATGGTGTGCAGAAAATCAGGAGCCAGAGAAAAAATACATACCTCTGTCATCTGTGTTGAGCATCTTATTGGTATCAGAAAAAAGACCTGAAACTTACTTTGTATCTGAGCTTTTAGCTCAGGGACATCTTAGATATGGGAGAAGAATGGATGGTGAGTGTGTGATACACATCTGCTACCTGCAGAGACTCTCAGGAGAGCAGTTGCAGTGTAGTTCTGTGTCTGTTCAGGGATTATTGTTTCTGCACAACCTGCAACACCACAACATTCGAGGGATGGCTGTGGTGAAACAGTGGTCAGGTTTTGTTGCGTCACGTAGAGAGAGATGGCGCCAGACAGCTGGCTGCACAGGCTGTTTCACTGCAAAGTGGTGTGAGGAATGAGTTGGGACTGCCACTCTTGTTAACAGGTAACATTTGCTCCCTTATATCTTTTCATTTCCATAACCAGAGTCTGAGGTTTCCATGGCCTGTGGCCTCCTGTTGGGTTGCACCATCTGCCTATTCGGGCAAATGTTTTAACAGACAGTGCAGGAAATGTTCTGAATGCTATATTCAAAAATGTGATGCTTCAGTGTAAGATGATCATTGCTTGCAGCAGAATAAGTGGCTAGAAAACTTTGGCACTCAGAGGTGTGCAGGGGGCAGGTGCCAGACAGCAGCGATCATCCATTTTTCTAAACCGGCAACACTCACAGCCCTACTGACAGAAGTTGATTCACACTAGAAGTAAATTCAATATGCATGAAAGGACTCTTGTTCTTCTTCAGCAGAGAGCATAAAGAAAGACTGTCAGACAAACTAATCTCTCTCTGATAGTTTTTTTTTCAACATCATTGAACTGTCATTTCTCCTGGCCTTTGCCAGAATATTTGATTTATCCGTTGTTTCCCAAAACAGACAGATTTTGCTAGCTTGGATGATACAGGAATTTTTGCCAGGAAGTGAGAGGCTGAGATGCCTTTACCAGCCTTTTGCTGTTGTTGTGTAGGTCCTTTGCTGAGCTCCAGAGCTCTGTTTGGAGATGAAAGGGAGGTATCTTGGTGACTGATTAGGTTGCATCTCTGAATGCAGCCATAGAATAATTCTCAGCACTTGTCCTGGGCTGGGAGCACATTTGCTGGGGATTTGGGATTCTTCTTTTTCTGGAGATAAACCCATTGATGCCCCCAGATCTTTAATTTCAGAACTAGTGATTCAAGATGGCCCTAGGCGCCACTGTGTCACCTAGCTGCAGTTAGAAAGTAGCCCAAACTAGAGATTTTTTTCTTTCTTGTCTCTCTACAGAGCTAGCAAAGCACTCCTAGGCATGTGTGAAGAGTCAGTAAGGTTCCTAAAACTATTTGGAGAAAAAAGATCTGAATGTCCCTTCCCAAAACTGTGGATGAAGTCTACATGGAGCAACCTTCTTCAGCTGGAGACTCACTGAGGGGTCTGCCACAGGGATACATGGTCAGTAAGGCTCCATCTCTTCCACAAGCTTTTGCAAAGAAATTTAGCAAAAATGAGATTCTGAAGTGAGGTAAACTGGAATAGCCCAAACACCACTATTATTGGCAAAATGAATCCTACATCCAATTTGTACTGAGCTCTAACTTTTTTTTTCCTAACTGTGCTTCAACTATCCATTGCCTAAGTTATCCTGTATATCAACACCATTGGAGAATTTATTACCTTAGGTGTTCAATATGCCTTTTTTTCCCTTGGAGAAAGTGGTTTTGAGGTCCTCAGAGCAGCCAGAGTCTGTGCAGATTTGGAAGGGACTGAAGAATGGTGGTCCTAATCTGTAGCTTCAGGTGGTTGACTCTCTGTAAGTGAAAGCATCACATGAATTAGTCAACTTTTGCATATTTGTTTCCTAGTGTGGTGCTGCCAACAGTATATAGTCAGCAGAGTTTGGGGGCTGTAAGGAATGCTGGTTTATTTGTTAGAAGCGTTTTATGATTGATTGCCAGACAGTTTTCAGCCCACACCCCTGTAAGACCATACACACCAGAATGCTCTCTTTGCTCTCATACTAAGACCAACTTTCAGAGGTACCTTTTCTGTGTGGCATGATGTGTGTTCAGTGAAGGACCTAGTAAGCAAACTTACACCATTTTATATGGAGGAAGCTGAACACAGTGTTGCTGCATGCAGAATTTTGGAAGGTAACTGTTCCCATGTTTTCTGACAGTGTGACTTTAATATACACAGTTTTAAAAGTGTACAGGGAGATTACCGATAACTCAATGTAATATACTCAGTTAAAAATAACTTGCAACACCATTTAAATCCCTGTGGGTTAATCTGGACATAGTGAAGTGCAGTTCCTGAGTCTGGAATTACTTAACTTGGCTGTGATTATTTTGTTTCATTTCCAGATTAACTGGAGATATTTCTCTAAACAGAGTGGCTAAAAGATTTTAAAAGTTGGAGCAGGAAACTTTGCAGTCAGTTTTACAACACAATTAATTGCTTGTCCTTTCAAAACTGATTATCTCCACACCATCTCACACCTGCCCAATACCACAACAAAAGTTTGCAAACACTTGTCCACTTGCAGGTCTTGCATACATGAATAGGGCCATGAGACTCATTTTCATTAGCTATAACTTTGCTACCTATAAATCTTGTGCAGGGTGAAGGCCTACACGCTGCATGTACACATTCCTACTCTGTGTTTCCAGATTCTTTTCATCAAGCACTGGTGTCCTATCGTGTAATGTTTGGGATTCTGGTTGTATGAAATACGATTTTCCTCTCAGTCTGGTAGGAACACTGGTTTGCATAACAGATTGCCTTATCACATCTGCAAGGTAATTGCTTCTAGATAGGCTTCCAGGAAGGGCTCAGATTTGATCTATGATGGTCTGTGCATTGCTAAAGTCTGTACTCCAAGGAAGCGTACCTCTCTTACTGATGTGCTACATGGATGACTGATGGTGTAGATCCAGAGTTAACTAGGTCTTCTCTTTAAAGGCGACATATGATATTATATTTGGGTAAAGAGGAATTTCCTGCATAATCTTTAGAGACAGCTGTATTACATTTTATTATTTCTTTGGCATTTATGCAGTTACAGAAATACAGTTAAAAGGCTTTACATTTTTCCAGTTTGTTATTTTGATTGCATGTCCAGCTACTCATTTTCTAACGAACAGGATCTCAGTAGAAAAATATGTATGGGCTGTACTCCTTGACCACTCATCTTTGAATTTGCAATTTCCTTAGATGCCTCTGTGAAGCACCTCCAGCTGGTTAATCAGAGATTTGACATATCCAGCATCATATAGAGTAGATGTGTGTATGGAAGCTAGGATATAAGTTTTCCTCTGAACTTGCTCCATTTCATATTTTCTTCTGTAGCTGTTAGGATAGAGTCCTTCTGTTCTTAATCTCTGTCTATGGAGAAAGGGTCTTGCTTTCTCACTTGTGTCGCTATACCTGTCTGGGTTGATTTTCCAAATCCAAGCCATACATTGCTCCCTGTCTTTATCCTGTCTAAAGTTTGGCCCATTCACTTTCAGCTGTCTGTGTAACAAGAAATTAGGTTGTGAAAAAAGTATATATTATAAAGAAGGACATGTTCATAGTTGAATTGAGCTGTAGAAAAAAAGAATTATTACAAGGAGAAAAAGTGAACAGTTCCAGAGAATCAAGGTCATTGTTCCTGAAGGGCATCTTAAATTAACAGCTGAATTATTTGGTAAGAAATGTGATGTTTATTTTAAAAGGGAAGGAGAAGGGCATTCTTTACCTCATTAGTACTGCAGGATGTCGTATACAAGCATAATTATACTTTGCAAAAAGGCTAGGGAGACCACACAGGAAGGGTATTGAAGAGCTGGAAAAAGTACAGGAGACACTAAGCATGATAAAGAATCGAAAGTTGTTATTTATGGACAAAGTACAGACTACTTTTTTTTCTTTCTTTCTTTTTGGGGCCACTAGGAGATGTATACAATTCTCAAGGATATCAAAAGGTGAATGACAAAACTCATTCAGACCATTGCAAGCTGACTAACAGAAGAGTTGATAATAAGCTTGGAGAAAGCAGTGCTAAGTCAGTGTTTTATGATACAGGATAGAGAAATGTCTGTACCATGTGGGTCTCCACCATCATGATCCATCTTTTTTCTCGCCTCCACAGGCTGAACTGCAACGTGGCTTCTGCATTTCAGGAATTTGACTCCTGTCCTTGACCTTGTCTACACATAAATACAACATGGCCCTTACTGCTGAGTGGTTTCGGAAGAATTTCAGCCAGACAAGGGAGGGGAGATAAAGGAAAGACAGGTGAGGATGTTTCTCATCTGCTCTTTCTGAACCAGTCTGCTTAACTTTGCCTACAAGACTTTGGGCAGCGGGGTTAAGTGGGACAGGGCTGGGAGTACCTAGTGCCTCTGGGGTGGCATAATGAAACTGGTCACAGAAGAGCAAAGTGACTGTTACTTGAGGCTGCCACTCAGGCCTTTTGGGTGCCCCTTTTGGCACAGGGCCTAGAGGAGAGGCACTTGCTGCCTAGCTGAAGTACAACAGGGTCTCAACACATGCAAGTGAGGGCTCCAGCCAGAGCAGGAGAATAGGAGAATAAAGAATCCATGAAAAAAGAGGTGCTGGTGAGTCAACCCAGCCCCTGTCTCTGTAGATTACCCTTGGCAGCAGACCTCGTGTGAGCCTGCTGTTGGGGGGGACAGGCCCTGGATTAGGAGGTTTAACAGGGTCGATGCCTGTACACAGCTCAGTGCCTTGAGTTAGAACACTGCGCAGGTAAGCTGGTCTGGACTGGCCTGCCTGCCTCAGCCCATGCCAGAGTGTTAACAAAACATGAGCCCACCAGAATACATTCTAAAATCTACTTCTTTTGCTGGTAAGGCAAGAACAAATTGTGATCTTTTTATGCCCAGTGCCTTAAACGCAGATGGGAGTGTTGCTGAAATCTATGCTTTCGTTACAGTCTCTGATAGGCTATCTAATTCTGCAGTGTGGGAATTGCCTTTTCTCAGCAGCCAGTCTCAAAGTCAAGCTTTCTTTGCACTCATAAAATGGGGTATTTCACCCCCACCCCCCAGTTGTTGCCAATATCTAGCAGAGGGAATATTCAAAGGGAATATTTTTCCCTCCAATACAGAATGGCTGTTGAATGTCATCAGATCATGTGAAAAGACAGCTGAGTGGAATTTTTCCAGCAACAAACAAGAAAGGAGAAGATTAAAAAAATTATTTTGTTGCCACATACATTTTTATGATGTGCTATGTATATATGTTTTTTTTAATTACTGGTGGGATGGGAAGGAACAAAGAAAAAGAGCAGACACGTGTGCTGCCGTAGAACTTGGTGAGCGTTACTTGTTTCAGAACTGAATTTTAAGGCATCACATATCATTTAGTGACATATATTAAGGGCCAGGAGCATGGTATTTTACTTGAATCTACTGAGGTCAGTGCAAATTCTCCACTCCCGTTGTTAACATGGGATCAAACTTTTGATGGGATGTAGAAATACAAGAAAGTTTAAAATGTAGCAGGTAAGGGTAACCTCATGTGCATAGCCCATTGCCTCAAAAAGCTGAATGCTCTTTCAAATTTTACATAATCCAATTAGCTGATTTCCTCAGTGACATTTCTGCAGGCTTGTATACAGAAGGACAGGGAAACAGATTTATAATGATAGCTATTTCTAGCAAAGGTCATTACTTTATTGGTGAACAACCTGTCCTTAGTCATGCTAATGACGAGGTGTTGAAGGATAAGGGAGAGGCTATATAGCTTTAAAGCTTAACAGGGAATAACATAAATAGAGCATAGATCATCTTTCTACTTGGGCCAGGGGGCTTGCAATCTACCACCATCAGGCCAAAGCCAGGGAGCAGGAGTCAAAAAACAGGAAAAAAAAAGAGAATATTGGGATTACTGTGGATATTGTGAAGGAGGCTGGATGTTTCAGTGTCACCATAGGGGACGGAAAAAAAGAGCCATAGAGCATGAGCATGTATTTTTGGATAGTAAGGGTGTCCTTGGTGGAACCAGCTGCTTATAAAGAACCAGGTCAGGTTGCTCTGGGGACTCCCTGATCTGCCCTGCCAACTTCCCTATTTGAGCAGCTCTCAGCATCCTTCTCCATGCCATTTCTAGAATGACAAAGATGAGGGCATGCTCAAATATACACAAATGCACTTCCTCAGCTTTCCTTCCTTAGGCAAGGAAGGCAGCAGTTTTCACAGGAATATAGTTTAAATAGATTGTATCCTACAGATTATATATCTTTAATAAAACACCATCTGCCTATTCATCACATGGCTATTTTTCCTGCTTGCAGAAGAGAAGGTTTTTGACTCTGTACATAAAATGATGCATCATTTTGTTCAGAATCAGGAGGACCCTTCTGGGAGTCATGTGAGAGTTGTTCATTCAGCTGTTGACCTTAAAAGTGAGTACTGGGCACTCTGGTGTAACTAGCTTTGCTTGTTTTCACCATCAAGCTCATAATATTGGATTAAATAAAAATATGACCATTTCCCTGGATTTTGGCTCAGATCCTGAACTGTGCTTTATAGCTGAGCTATGGTTTCTGCTGGATCACCAGCACAAAAATCAGGCTTACGACTGGCAGGACCAGTTATGAGATCTTTTCAATACAGCAATGAAATCAATGGGAGTTCCTTACTGATCCATCAGATTGCTGTGACCAGTGGAGAAGGTATGGAGTTCTTAATCCATGCCCTTGCTAATCCCTTTTTGCCAATTATTGGTTCTTTAGGGCTGTGAGCTGCCAACAGAAGTTATGAGGGCTTTTGAGTTGGTCTGGTCTAGGGCTCAGTCCAGTAACTTGAGAACGCTGAGGTGGCCTTTAGCTTCCAGTCTGCAGCTAAAGATCTTGCCTTCTTTGCAGAGTAATTGCTCACATCCTTTGAAATCTCCTAAAGCTTTCAGCAAAGTTGCAAGAGCTAAGGATCACTACTTTTAAAAACTGTAAAATAAGTAGATAATCTGTAGGATGATTGCCCGTGTTGCAATTCTCTCAATGCAACAAAGGAAAAAGCAGCCTTATGCTGTGTACTGCTTAGGCCTGGTGTAACTTGAATCCAAAAGCTATGAAGGAAATGGAAAATGTTAATAAATAATGATGTTTGAAACACAAGTCACTGGACAAACCAGCAGACCTTCTGCGTTTATTCTACAGGACAGAAACTGTCTATCTCAGTCTAAGAAAAATAAAATCTTGGCCAAAGATAGGTCGTAGGAATTAGCCTGGATGCTGCGTGGAATTCAGAAGATAAATCAGAAAAGCTTACAGATTAACTCTTGGTAATATATACAGAATAAAGATAACTTTTGAAATAAAATCAGTACAACTGACTACTTGACATTTCACTGGTATGAGGAACCAAAGATCTCCTAGGGGCTACTGGAATTTTAAATTACCTTGTTTGATCCACTTTACAGCTGCCAGATTTCTGTCTGGCATTTTCCAAGTCAGAACCAAGCATATGTGTGCTCCAGACTCTGCGTTCTCAGTCTGATGTGTTCTGGAAATCCTGGCCTCATTTCCCAAATCCTGAGCAGGTGATCCGCACTTTAAAAAAACAGTAATGTCTCCCTCAAAGTATGTTGGAATTACTCTGTGTGTGCAGACCAGCTGCAAAACTGGGACAGAAATCTTAAACAAATGTGCAAAATCTTCAAGTTGTAACTTCAGAAATATACAGGAAAAGATAATTTCTGAGAAAACCTGTGTAAGTAGTACAACCGTCTTTCACATTCCAGTGTAACACTTTGAGAAGGAAAATCACTGCATCTTTCAGGACAGCTCCAAATCGGTAGAAAATGTATGCCCTCTGGCAGCTTGGATAAGTAAATCTGTCTTGAGAGAAGGCAAAGGAATGAAGACTAACACAGTATAAGCAAAGGTCTGACCTTTTTAATAGGCCAAATATTCACCCTCTCCAAAGTTACTTAGTTCAGCTTAGGCCCGTGGCTGTCCACACAGTCATTCTTTCTCTCCTTTCACTTCAGGCACTGAATGCTGGCAATCTGTGCAACATGCTGATGTGCTGGCACAGAGAAAAGCAACTCAGGGAAGAGGAGGAACAGACTGGGATAAGGAGCTTCCCAGTCCATGGATCAGGCCATCTGGTTTGTCCTAGGAAGGAACACAGAGGACTGCAACGCCTCAAGGCTTCAACGGCACAACTATCCTCAGACCTCCATTGCATGATCTATATTTCTCTGTCCTCCCACTTGACAGCTGGCTCAATTTCTTACTTGGCTGGCTGATAAGTTTAGTCTTAGCTCGCACAGCCACCTTGTCCTGACTCTGGAATCCACTTGTTGCAAGTGGCCTTTTGGGATTTAAGACTTAATGCACCTGGTACAGGTGTAAGGGGAGGCTTCAAAAGGCAGGCAGGCAGGAAGCAGTGTTGCATTTTTCCCCTGAACCAGAATAAACCACCATTTCAGATTAATGCTGGAACCAAGGGCTTATATCTGGCTCTCAACACCCTGTTAGTGCACTGCACTGTGGGAGCAGTGTCTGGTCAGCACGGTTATGGGACACTGCCAGCTTACCACCCACAAGCAATCACCCCCTTTATTGCTCCCTTCCCCTCTGCAGATACTTTTACATGAAACTGTGCAGAACATCCAAACTTCACTGTCTGGATGAAGCTCACAGCACACATATTCAAGTTAAATCAGCAAAGAAACATCACCCTGCTCACGTTATTTAATTTCACATTTAATTTCCTTTAAACTTCCCCTTTCCACAAGAACTCCAGGGCCTGTAGCAGAGCATCTCCAGGTCGAGGCCCGCGCTGCCGGATGTGGGTCAGGCTTGGCACTGGACCGACCCCTCCTCAGGGCCGGGCCCCGACGCCGTTACTGTCCCTCGCCGTGGTTTTTCCTCCCCTTCTGTCGTCTTGATCCGTGCCCCGCGCCCACCTGACAGGGGGCGCCTG
>NW_010206950.1:0-21127 GCF_000695765.1 Mesitornis unicolor
GGGCGGGGGAGCGCGCGTGCGCGCGGCCATTGCTCTCTCGGGGTTCCTGGTCCGATTGGATCTCCACGTCTCTGCCCTCGGCGCCGCTGCCTCGGCAGCTTCCCCCGCTGCCGTCGCTAGCACCGGGGAAAGGCCGGGGTTGTGCGGCCTCCAGACGGGCGCGGGGGCCCTGGCTGGGCTGCCTGAGGGGTGGAGTGAAAGGAGCTGAGGCGAAAAGCACAAAGGCAAAGCACAAATGCAGTTGGGTGGGAGGTAACCGGCAGAATTATTTCATCTGGCTGCTATTTTAGCTCTCGTCTGTCAGTATTGAAAGGCCTTAAGATCAGTAAAGTTTGCGTTGTACTATTTGAGGGCCACTCAGTGTGTATGTAGAGAACTGTAGGACCTTCAGTGAGTTATCCTCGCACTTCACGTTTGCAGTCATTAGGGAAGAAATGCAAAGGGTGTCGGTGGCTTCTTGATGGGAGATCCTGACGTGAAAAGCTCTAGATCAGAGATCATCCCAATCCTCATCCTAAACGTGCTATTTTAAACGTTTTTAGTGCTGCTGTGGGCTTTGAACTTGCTATTGGCCAGTTTTATTGTGGCACCTCATTTCTTTATCTGGAGGGGTAGTAAGCAGTCATTCCCTGCCTACCTTGGTGACACTCATTGTTCTGTAGAAATATCCAGAAAACACCCGTAGCCATTTCTTTTTCAGTCTTGTAATGAATAAATGCATTTTCCGTGCTTAATTTCTTGCAGACAAAGTTGGTTTTGTTGATAATAGTAATGTTTTCCCCGTTTTGTTCTCTGTTCCTTCACAGAGGTTCCTAAGAGTCTATTCAGACTCATCGTAACCCAACATTTGTCCTTGAATAGTAGCATGCAGCTCAGAACCTTTGTTTTATTTGTGAAATTAGATTTATTTTCTCCACGTGCATCACTGCACATATACCTTCACTGAATTTCACGTGCAGTTTGTTTGGCCAGTCATTGACTGGCTGTGGTTCTTCACAATCAGCTCTTATCTTTCTACCAAGAACATACCAACCTGAGCAGTTTTCTGCCTCAGTGTTCATCCTTTCTTTAAATAACAACCCCACTAAATATGGCCTAAACCACAGTAAAAAGACATCCCTGTTCTAAGGAGATGCAATTTAAACCCCCAATCCTGCAGACCCTTATGTACAGGCTTAATGATGTACAGTCTATAATAGTCCCCTTGGTGCTACTAAACCAACTCACTGTATGTAAATTTAACCATGTAATAATAATAATAATAACATCTGAGAAGTGAGGATTTTACTTGTGAGAATTTAACTTCAAGAATCTAAAATATCAGCTAAATACTTGTTAAAAAATCAGGATTGTATTTATTTGGTTTGAAAAAGATGAAAAATTTGATTAGATATGCCTTGTTTTTTTCTCCCTGAAAAATTGGTCAGCTAAAAAATGATATTTCCAGTTAGGTTCTGATACAAAAATGCATATGCCAAGTTTCAGAATAGCTCAGAATACTATTTATATCAAAAGGGATGAATACAAAATATATTTATGTATGTAACCATACCAAGAAGGCAGGGAAGCACATTATACCAGTATTTCTTTCTACCTGTTGCTATGTATATATCCTTGGCTCAACAAATCCTAAAATGTATTTAAGCTTCTGTAAACAACGTTCAAACAAACGGAGAGCAACGGGACTCATTCAGAAATTTAGAGAAAAGTATGTGTTCAATTGCTGGCAGTGCTGTAGTTTATGTTACTGCCCTTTTGGCTAAGGCTAGGTTATTACACAGGCCGTACATGTGTGTATTTGTGTCTATACATGCACATACATGGAATCTTGACATATGTAGGCAAAGGATAACATAGATAAAGTTTTGTATTGGCCTTCCCTGTAATTTGTTTCTACTTTCAGTTAAAAGTTCTGTTCTGTTTTTAAGATTATCCCCTCTGAGGCTCTGGTGTTAAGTTCCTTTTCAAATATAATGAAATACAATATTAATATACTGTAACACTTTTTTTAGTGGTAATAAATTTTAAACTTGACAAGCAAATAACATAAAAATCTGATGCACTGGGGAAACACTGAAAAATTGTAACATCAGAGCTTTCTGTTGCTACTTTCTTGTCTTCCAATAGCAAAGGAAACCAGTGGAATTACTTTTCAAAGGAAGCCGAATGGTATTCTGTGAAGCTAATTAAATGAATATTTATATAACTTTTGTGTGCTCCACTGCATTCCCTGCAGTATGTCCTACCTGCAGCTGTAGGCTGTTCTGGGATAGAGCAATCTCTGGTCTTCCCTTTGAGGCTGAACAGAACAGAACTAGACTAATTTGCAGAATTTTAACACATTGAGAAAAACAGAAATAACCTGAAAAAAAGGTACTGGTTTAACACCCACTGGAGTTACTAGAAGAACTTCCACTGACTTGTAATTAGTGCAAATGTTCACAGAAACAAGGTTAATATTCTGAAGAAAAGAGACCTTCATCTTCTTCAGAGCACCAAGGATGACCTCCACAAAGCCTTTAGTACAAGCATTCACAGAATCACAGAATCACAGAATCACTCGGTTGGAAAAGCCCTCTGAGATCATCACGTCCAACCGCTCCTGTCTACCCCCTAAACCATATCCTTAAGTACCTCATCTACCCGCTCTGTAAATACATCCAGGGATGGCGACTCCACCACCTCCCTGGGCAGCCTGTTCCAGCCTCTGACGACCCTCTCAGGAAAGAACTTCCTCCTTATCTCTAACCTGAACCTCCCTTGGCACAGCTTGGTGCCGTTTCCCCTTGTTCTGTCCCCCATCACCTGGGAGAAGAGACCAGCACCCACCTCTCTACAACCTCCCTTGAGGCAGTTGTAGGTGGTGATGAGGTCTCCCCTCAGCCTTCTCTTCTCCAGGCTAAACAACCCCAGTTCCCTCAGCCGCTCCTCATCAGGCTTGTTCTCCAGACCCCTCACCATGCTTGTGGCTCTTCTCTGAACACGCTCCAGAATCTCAACATCCTTGATTCGATACCATACTGTGTTTTTATCATATTTATAATAAAGTTCCAAAATTCTGCAGTTTATTGCCCATATTTCAGTATACCGAAGTAGAAGTTTCCCTGCTAAGCATGCAAAATTTCTCTTCGGGTCACTTGGAACACGATGATCAAATGCGAGTTGTGTTCACTGTTGAATTGCTGGAGATGACATTGTATGAGCTCGTGACAGTCGGCTTTAATAAGAGGCGATTCCTCCAGCAAGTTCAATTATTTTCTTGAGTCACCTTGCTGAGTCACTCTGGTATCTTGAGATGCAGATTTTTTTCCCGATGATGTTTGTATCTTTCAGACAGAAGCTGTTAACGTAAGTGCTGCAATGTCTAATTGTTAAAAGATCGAGAGTCTGGAGCAATAACTTTGAAAGAAGGAGGGAGTTATCTCTCATTTATTAAGTGTTAACAACAGCATAGCGTTATGTGCAGACCTCTTCTAACACAAAGACCCCCACGCAAACAGCACTTCTCAGAAAAAGAACAAAACGACAGCAGTGTTCATCATATCTAATAAAGTGTTCAACACCTGGAAAAGAGTGAAAAAATAAGATCTTTTGCCTTTGCATTTACTGCAAGATAGAATATAATTATAGGAACAGAACTTTCAGAAAATAAGATTCACAAGCGTGTCCCTACCTGAAGGGCTTTTTCACCCTTCAGATCACTTTAAGAGACTTCTGATTGCCTCCAGCTTTTAATTAAATAACTCTTTTTAACAGAATGAAGCAAAATGAATAGTTTTAGTAAGAAGTTATACATCCTAGTTAGATAGAAAATATGAATTACATGTCTTAAGATGTAATTTTTTTCCCATTGCCTTTTACTTCTTTAGATCAACAGGGCTCGAGCCTCACCTGCTGGTGTTCCGAACTGCACGTATCAGCCATTTACAGCAACT
Organism: Mesitornis unicolor; assembly: GCF_000695765.1. Classification (NCBI taxonomy): domain Eukaryota; kingdom Metazoa; phylum Chordata; class Aves; order Mesitornithiformes; family Mesitornithidae; genus Mesitornis; species Mesitornis unicolor. The sequence continues at coordinate 3,936 of NW_010206950.1, forward strand.
GAGGAGTGGGGCTCCAATCTTATATGATACCAGAAGATGTCTTGAGGCAATCATTTGTTAACTTTCAGCTAACCATAAAGTGAGTCCCTGTGTCTGTCACTGCCCCAGCAGAACACTGGGGCAGTTAATAATTTTTCACTATCATTCCCAGAAGCACAGCTGCCATCACCACTGTTTGACTCCCATCTCATCTGGCAGCAGCAAATGGGGAAAAGTCATCTCTCTGGTGATTGAAAGTGGTACAGTTCTGACATCCCACACCTGAGAAGTGTCATAAGCTTAGTTTCTGATAACTCTTGACTTATTCAGAACTGACAGCTATTCAGTCTAAAAGCCAAAAGTATTGTTATTCATACTGAACAGGCTCTGTTCCCTAAGTTAAAACCCTAATGTTTCATGGTCAGACTTTTCTTGCTATAGGGTAAGTGTAGCAGTGGTTCTCAGAGTTAAATGCACTGTATTTTAGAGGAGTAGAGCTTGCAGTTAGGCTCAGACCAAGATATTTTTCTCTTCAAGACCTGGTCTTCCATGGAGGAATTTATGTTTCATTCATCATTTAATTTAGATGAAATAAACTATCAAACTAAGGCTTTTTTTCTTTAACAACTCTTTCTAGCTAACATAATTAGATTAATCCTGCTAAAACCTTGCTGGTTTCTAGACTGATTTACTTTGAGTGCCATTAGCCTTCAAATAGGGAAGCGACTGCATTTTTCAAATTTAAAATCCTTTATAGTGTGCAAATAGTCCTTGTTAATGTGAAGTCATCCATTTGTTACACAAATAGATATTAAGATTCTGATGTTTCTTCCAAACCGAGTGTAGTCTTTTAGTGTCTTAGCGCTGGTAATTGGAAGCTGTTAGAAGTGTTGAAAATTGGACAGTGCTAAGAAGGTTGATCGTCACTACTTCTGTCAGAGGAGGCTTTCTTCAAATACCAGAATGCTTTGGAAAAAAAATGCTGATTTATTACTTAATAGCTAGCTGAGCTTTCAAACATGAAATCACATTTTTTCTTCATGAGAATGAACTTATCACTCAGTCCTAACCACGGGTATCTGTATTCTTCATAAATAGGGTGTTCGGAAATGGTACTGGAACAGGAAACTTAATCCTGCTTTTTGATAATTCAAGTCTGTATTTATTTATTAGAACCAATCTGTATATCTTTTAAATTCCTGATACGGTGAATAGGATTTCTTAGATATGCCTATAAGCATTCTTTAGCTGTTGCTTTTTATGGGAAGACAACAGGAAGGAAGACATTTCCTTTGTTTTATTACTTCTGAAAACACTATATAAAACCACTTATAAATAAAAACCTTTCATTCTTGGAGTCTGGGCCAGAACATGAAGTTTGAGATTGGGTCAAGGAGTCCAGAGGACTCTGCTGCCCTCTTCTCGTGCATGAGGCTGGGAGCAGCGTGGGGGTGATGGCCACACAGGGTGATCATGGCCACAGCAGCGCTGGGAAAGGCAGCTCACTTGCTGCATTTTTAATATTGTGTTCTGCTGAAGCATCTCGGGCAAAACCCTGCCAGTAAAGTGATGTATCTGAACTGACAGCTTCCTTATTTACCCCCATGATGTGAAAATCTTATATGAATAGCTTGTAGATACGGTAATAACGTAGGAGCACTTATAGCAAATGAACTGTAATAAGTGTGGCGGATGACACTTTTGAGCAAAGCTAGTAACAGTAATTATTCTGGCTTGTGTCTCGGGAGTCTGCATTCATAATGTTGAAGATTGCTGAGTCCTGCCTGTAAAAGCTTTGAAATACCTACTGGTGGCAGCTGCACCACTCTGCGTTTGTACCGGGAGAGGTCTCTGTAAAGTACCTTTTCAGGAGATGGGAAAAGACGCAATTATGGTGTATGATTTTCTGGATCTGATCCACGCTGGTAGATAATTCTCCATATCACTGGTTCACAGAAGCAAGGATTATTGTCTGTGGTTTTAAAACCAGATCTGTGGAGAGATGTAGCAGTGATTTAACATTTAATAGAGAACTGTGAGCAGACTGCTCCTGCATGAGCAGTCCTACTGAAAGCAACCTCTTAGAAGCTTGCGCAGTAATATTCACGAGTAATAGTTACTTAAATGAGTAAGGTTCTTCAGGGTCAGAGACAGACACTAGATCATTGAATAACCACAATTTTTTTTTCTATAATATTACTGGAACTTATTAATTAGGACATGATTTGGAAGTGGCAGCAACATCAGATAGGAACTATTAGAGTAATCATCTACTTTGAAAAAAGGAATGATTCATTCAGTGATGTCAAAGAGAAGTAAAAATGACCTAATTATCCACAACAATGTTAGAGAACAAAGCAGCAAAAACTGCTCAGAAATAGGAACATATAATGTTTTACCTCAATCAAACCTGAAAAAGTATAACTCAGATTCACGCAGCTGACATGGGAGGGAGCCAGTTGGGCTACAGCCTCCTCAGTGCTGCTCAGGGCACGAGCTAACAGAGCCAAATTCATGCTTAAATCCCTCTTTCTTTTTGACTGCTGAAGAAATACCGTATTGGTGATGGGCTCCTCGTTGCCTTTCCTATTTTCTCAAGAACACGAACCCCCTGCAAAGCTGAGCATTTACAGACCAGTGTGTGACAACTGCTTTCCTTCCTTTTCTCTTACGTTGCTCACAGCAGCAGAGATACTTGGACATGAAATCCTCACAGATCAAAAACCGTGTTAGTACCATAATGCTGCTAGTAGAGAAGATGTTCTTTAAAAGCTGGGTGTTATTTCAAGTGCAATTTAACACCACAAAGTTCAGAGGGCTGGTCAGATGAACAGCTTTGAAGAATAAGCTTAACCAGGTGTAACACCTGTGGAAAACTGCAAATTATTGCTTTCTAATTTTCAAATAGTGTCTAGCAGTAGTCTGTTGAGGTTTTGACTCACACTATCATTTCTTCCATTTTTTGGTAAAAACCCTTTCAATGACGGGAGGATTGTAAATGAAATATTGCCAGTGAAGCTCAATCATTGCCATGGCAACATAGTGGTTGCTGTTGTGTCACAGGAAAAATAGATGTTATTGCTTTGCAATTGCTTGGTTGGCTGTATGTCCATATACAGTGTGTGAAGTACTAGAATTTCTGTGGGCTCAATGGGAGATGGATTTCACCCCAAGCACCACCTTGTTTAAGTATAGTTATGCTAGAGTACAGCGTTTAACAGCAAAAACGAACGCTTTAGGTCTCCACTCTTTCATCCACGTATTATTTTTGAGCTTATCTGTAGATGGTGCGGCTTATTCTTTACAGAGTCCTGTTGCTTTTAAGAAGATTAAGCTGCAGAGTAGGTTTGGAGGATTATTGACCTGTTTATTATCAAATTCTATCAGTGTTACAGTGGTTAAGAATCAAGCAGCATTATTGTAACAGTTTACGTTTCATTTTGTTACTGACATACATTGCTGAATTTTTGTGACTAAAAAAACATAAAGAAACTTAAAAGAGACACATTACCCAGTATTTATCTCCATCAACCTCAGTTAAATATCCTGTGTACTGTGGGTACAGATGTAGAGACATACCAAGATGTTAGTAAAGATTTCAGTGAAACTTATGTATTTTATATCTTTCTAAATTTTTCATTACAAACAATGTAAGTCTGCTGTGCAGCTAAGTTGCCGTTGGGCTTTTCCAATTCAGCTCCATTTTAGTAACTCCTCGGCTGGCCAGAAGCTGTATTTTGGGGGCAGAATGAGACATCACTTATGGTAACTCCAACAGTGCTAAGACCCTCCAGCCTGGCTCACCTAGGAAAAAGGAATAGTGCTAATTTTGACATTTGAGTCACTGTTATTCGGCATCCAACTGACCTACTCTTTAAAATGAATAAAGCTGTTGACTAATCTCTGACCTATTGGTAAAAACTTTCTGCCTCTAAAATGAGAAGTTTGCTGTATCCTGTGTTTCTGAATGATGAAGATGCAGTTGTTGGCTTTTCCCAGGCAATAAAATGTTAAACAAATTGGTTTACTTGACTTCAAACGAATCATAGATTTCCAGTACCGACTGCTTACTTCTCATTTGGCTGAAATCACCCTGCACAGCCGCTACTTCTGAATGCTTTCCTCCTGCTTTTTGCATTTGAATTCTTCATATATGCATTTTAGAGCCTCAGCCATTTTGTACTCTTAGTAACCAACCCTCAATTCTCAAACCTCTTCCAAAAGAAACCATTTAAAACCTGCTTCCTCCCCTCCTCTTCCCTCCTACACAATCTCCATCTCATCTTCGATGCAGCAAACATTTATTTTTCCTTAAATTTTATTGAATTGTGAATTATACATTGCTTCCCCCATAGCACTTTGGAGAAATAAAACTGACAAACTTAAGCTGCACAGCAGGTTGAGCTAGAAAAGAAGTGAACTGAAAATGTGAAAAAAATCAAGATTATTAAATAAGAGTGCTGAAGAACTACAGTAGTATTCAGTTTCCAGACACCATGAAGGTATATGGATTTGCCATTTTAATGCATACACTTACAGGTGGTGCTGGCTTTTAGGACTGAAACGAGGCAATGAGGCTTAAAACATTCATTGCCTAAAAAAAATTCTCCCTCTCTGTCCGTGGTGTTTTACCTCAATCTTTCTCTTGCTCTTCTTCTTCCTTCATCATGCCCCTTTTCTATTTTTTCTATTTTTTTTCCTTTTCCTATGTGTTTTAACATGCAAGTATAGACTAAACTAGTAGATATTACAGGTTAGTTGTTTATGATGAGCTTATCAATGCAGTGCTACAAATAGTTATCATTTGTTTGATGCCTTTCATTCAGCTAAGCCTACAGAAATAAGTGTTACTCTTCATGTTTTGTAAGAAGAAACAAAAGTACATTTTATTTTCATAATACCTGAAGTCCCATATTGCATAAACCTCCCAAACATTGGCTCTTGCTGTAAAATCGCTCATTTCTAAAATGCATTCAAAACCAAATATGACTTTACCACTAAGTACAAAGTGCATAAACACAGCTTGATTTTTATTCTCCTGATGATCCAATACTGTAATTTCGACATAGCAGTAATTCTACTCTACTCAATGAAACTTTCACCACGTGTAATGGTTGCAAGACCAAGCCAAATGAGCTCATGTGCGTTGGTTTGTGAACTGTGACTGATGACTCCCCACGAGTGCACCGCAGTGAGGATCAATTTTAATCACAATAATTGATCTGTACCCTTAGTCATCCCTAATGTCAGTCATGCATGATGTGCAGAAGAAAACAAATGTTAAAAAGAAATTCAGGGGATAGAATGTTAGAAGAAGTAAATGTAGGTATGATACAAACAATACTGAGAACTTTAATGCTGTGGAGAACACTGTTGTAATTAAAATGCAATTTTCTTACCAGATGCCAAGTAAAAGCAATACAAGAATTTGACTCACATTGTATTTAAAGTCTACATATATCAGAAAGAAATTAAAACGATAAAGACGCGGGGCAATGTAGGGTATTGGCGGGGCAATGTAGGATATTGGCTAGCCAATGCATTTATACATCTCCAAAGCAAAAGCAGTTGGCTACAGAAGGCTAGATGATGTTAGCCATCTCCGTGAGCCAAACAGCTTGGCCTCCTTGTCTTTTCTGGTGGAGGAAAACTGGCACAGGAACACGCACGCGTTGCCCGTTGCCTGCTCTGCTCTTCTGGACGCAGCAATATTCATTACAGCAGATGGGCTGTGAAGTGGTGACAATTACCGGTGGCCCCAAGTGGTGGTGACGCACCAGGTTGCCATTGCAAATGGTTGGCAATGGCAGCGAGTCAAGTTCAAAGAGTTAATGACAAAGTGCAATTAGTCCTGGTTCAGAGTGGAAAGATGATGGCAAAATATAGCTCTGACTACTTTATATACTTGGGTAAACACAGATGTTCTGACTAGGGGGGCATGTATCTATGTTTGTAAAAAGGTTTGTTAATCTAGGCAATTTTTTGACGGTGACTTAATGTGAGTGTTGCTTCATTCAGTACTGAAGCCTGATTACTGATTCTTCTTTCACAGAGGTACTTCTGTAATATTTGGACTTAAAAGATGCCTCTGCAAGTGGGTGAAACCAAGAGTTTCTGTTCCCCAGAAAATTCACCAAATATTGTTCTCATTCAGAGTGAATACTGGAAATTGTGAAACTTTCCATGGGGAAGACAGTCCAACAATCCATGTTTTTAAAAAAGCTCATTTTCTGTTATTGTTATATTTTTTAAAAAATATATCTTTTTATAGATGTGTATTTCAAAAACTCCTCTTAGTCGTATTTCATGCTCTTGAAACATCATAGACTTTCATGTTGAGGAAACACAAAGCACCCCAAAAGCAACCTGAAGAAGGAAAGTGCCGGTCGGAGCTGGCTTCCCCTGAGCATGCACGGATAAGAGAGAGGAAGGGAGACCCAGTAACTTGGAGAAGAGGCAGCACTCTGTGCCCTTTACAGCTGAGCTACTCTGGGTGATGCTCAAGATGAGAAACACAGGTGGAGGGGTGCAAAGAGATCTTTTGTTATTCTGCTTTGGCCTTTTCTGTGGCAGCTGAAGTAAAGAATACTGAAAAAACCCACAAATTTGGGAACAGGAGAACTTTCTGTGCTGTATGAGTCAAACTGGTCATGCAGCAGAGTTTTATTTTATCACAGCTGGTATTAATTTAATAAGAAGTTGCAGAAATTTAATCAGAAGACTGTCAAGTACATAGCAGCAGTGCTAAGCAAACAAATAACCCCCTAAATCCCTGGATTGCTGTTTAGTGGTTTTTCTGGAAGATCAGAGCCTGGTGTCCCTTCCCAACATCCTTCTGTGCTGGCCTCTCCCTCTTTCCTCCTGGCTCTCCTTTGAAACGTCACCTTCTCCTTCAGAGTTTCATGGAAAGTAAACTTTTTCCAAGAAGGAAATTATTAATATGAAGTAGCAGAGAGATTTCTTCTGTCTCTTTGGTGCACAATGAAGGAAAACAGGAATGTAAAACCTCTGTAACTGGATGGAGTGTTTAGGTGTTCAGACCTAACCTGCCAGGATCTGAAAAGCAGGGAGCCAGAGGGCATGAAAGAATCAGTTCGATAAAACCATTTAACTCTCCAATACTGGCATTAATTATCTGATTCTCTGCCTCTGAGGTCTGCCAGAGCAATGCACTTGATCTGAAAATGAAAACAGGTCACTGTTTTTAAGTATAAAGAAGATAAAATATAACAGAAAATGGACTTTCAGGGAGCAACCCTCCTACTAATATTTGAGAAGGCTGCTCAGGCCCTTGAGAGCCACTCATGGTTCCCCAGAGCTTGCTCCATGGCTCGTTCCAGCTGCAGGAGCTTGTTTGTGGGTCCCATAATGAAATAAGCCATGCTTACATGCAGCATGTGTGATATGTGTTCTTGCCATGAAAGCTTCAATCAAGATTTTTCACACTCCCAGATTGTGTGGAATCTGATTTACACCAAATTTTGGAAGAGTTGGTGTAAATCTAAGCTAGATCTTTTTGAAAGTCAACGAAGCAGTGAAAACTAAAGGACCCTACATCGCTGGGGTGATTTTTTTAAAATAAACTTTGCCTCTGCTCTATTACAATGAATCTACTGAATAAGCTTAATTTCTAGCTTATCTCTGCCGGTGAACCTGACACAGCCGTCTACTGAGCTGTAACAGTCGTAGTGGGATGTAGACAGTCAGTTTAAAATAAGGCCGTGGGGTTTCACTCAAATAAAAAACAGATTGAAGAAAATAGACTGCTAGTTCTGAAAAACATCTAAATATTTATTTTTTCCCCAAAAATGCTTCATTTCTTTTCTTGAATAGATTAATATTTAGACTTTGAAAATACTCTGCCAAACACTGATTAAATGAAAAGTCTGGGACAGATTTAAGGAGAAAATTAAACTCAGTTAATGTGGCATGGAAAAAGACTGGAGAAGATAGGCAGTTAAAAGAACCTGCATAGAAATAAAAAATACAAAATGATGTATTGGAAAAAATGAATGCTCCTTTCAAGAATAAACCAATACAATACCCAGGAATGGCCCTACCAGTTTAACAGGTTGTGTAGCTGTGGTTAAATTCAGCAGTTGCCGTGGGGGAAGACAAGAACCTTCAAAAGCTCATGGAGACTCCAGGACACAAAAGCATTTATCTGGAATAGCATATTTTTTTCCAATGAAAAAGATATTTTTGTGTCCTTACTTTACATTTTTGCATTTTCTTTTGGGTGACGTTTGAAAAATAATCATATGTAATACTTTCAGTGTTTTTTCCCCTTTTTTTCACAGCTGAAATTATGTTTTCCCAACTATCTGTCTCCTCTGCAGATGAATGATGGTGTAAAGCTAGGCTGACTAAATTAGCCAATGTTTTTTGAAGCTTCAGTAATTTATAATCTATAGTTATTAGCTTGAGGGGGGGGGAAGAATGTTATGTATTTCTAAAATTGGTTTTAAACCAGCTGAAATTGGTTGCCTTAAACAACCGGCCATTGTTTTCACAGCACAAGTAGGAGTGACAGAGCAGAAAGTAGAAGACCCAAAGCTTCTTCAGGACTGGCTTTTCAGAGGCGGTGATTCCCTCACTCCTAGTGACTGTCAAACCTCAGAAATCCCCATCAGTGCCATCTTCAGAGCCAGGTCCATAAGCTGCTGTTGAGACTGGTAGATGCCCTGCATAGCGTGGGTTTTCTCCCATAACACATTGACATTTTGTCCTCTGTGGAAAGTGTGCAGAGCACAGCCTTTCCTCATCCTCATGGCACCACTGCTTCCTTGGACATCCAGCAGCACAGGACAAGGAGCAGTTCACATCAGTAGAGGCATTTCACGAGCAAGCTGGGTGTGTTGCAGGACTTGTCTGCGTATCCAGGGGCCAGTCCTGCCAGGCCGGATCTGCTGCACGACCCAAGCTTGATAAGACACCTCTCCATCCCATGCTCAGTGGATCTGATCATTTGAGCATGGGACGGAGAGTGCCATGCAGAGTTTATTTGTCTTGTGCTCTTCCAGACTCCACCATTACAAATCTGGTTTGTAACCGTGGGGAGAGACCTTGTCAGAGCGGTGCTGAGCGCCTCTCTCATCCTCAAGGCAGCCTTGATGTCATGATAATGGAAAGAACAAACCAACACAATCCATCTTGCATAAGCTTTTCATCCTTCCTTTCATCAGCCTTCCTCTTTTCAACCCCCTTATGGAAGAAAATACCTGTATGAAAAAAACAAAGTGTACTTTGATGATATCAGTGCAACTGCTGTTAATATCACTGCTTCCTTCCTGCATAATCAAATGCTGAGTGGTTTCAAAAACATCCTAGAGATTTCTAACCATATGTAAACCAGAAATCTCAAACCTTCATTTTGCAGATTTACAATAAACATAGCACTATTTAGTTGGACTCTTTTGGATTTTCTTAAGCAACTTTTATGTTTTCTTGTTCTACAGGTGAAAAGCATTACATAGCAGTAATAAAAAACCAAACGTATTTCTATATATAAAGTTATGCACCAGATGGTGTTTACTACTAGTTTTTGAAGAACAGCTTTTAAAACTGTGATTTCTTAGAAACATAGAATCATAGAATGGTTTGTGTTGGAAGGGACCTTAAAGATCATCTGTCCAAAGCCCTTGCCATGGGCAGGAAAACTTCCAGGTTGCTCAAAGCCCCATCCAGACCGTGGCTGGTCAGGTAGATACAGGAACAGGATTTGCTATTTTGAGAAGTCAAACAAGTATTTTACAGGATGCAGCTCACATCATCCAACTTCAGCTCCTCTGCTGAAAGTGAATTTCCTCCAAGGGAGCTTGTTTTTTTCCACAACAGTTCCTGAAAACATGGAGGTGGAAGCAATACCAGAACAAATGAACAAATACGCCCCTCGCATGCACCAGAACACAATATATTGCTGAGGAACTGCTTGGGGCACACGGTGGTGGTATTGCGGTTCTGACCGATCAGCGATGCTTCACACAACCTCTGCTTAACAAAACAGCCCAGGACAACCTGGTACCCACGACAGCGCCTCCTAAAATTCCTCACAGGTGGCATGATAGCTACATCATTATGGTCAGTCTTTTGCATTAGAAATAAGCATTATTGCTTAGCAGTCAATTGTTCTTTTACTGATCCCAGCATTCTGCCATAGCCTCTTCACAGGATCTTTCTGCTTATTAAAGGAAGCTGCAGATTTGTGTTACAAAGTGCAGGTAGCCACTAGTGGGGATTGATGAAAGGCATGAGTATTTAGAGATGAATTAAATAAGAACACCCTAAACCAGTTTTCCAGCTCCCCATAAAGCAGTTGTTTTGTGATCAGTCTCAGAAAGCACATATGAATTCTTACAGTGAAAGGACAGAACGTCTTTTTTTCCCCTTTCAAGCCCTTTAAGTTTTGATGGTTGGGTTCTTTCTTGCTGGGTGAAAAAATAAACCCATTTTACAGTTCTGTCAGCTTCCCTGCAATGGGTTGCAGCCTGTAAGAAAAGAGCTGTGAAAGTAGCCTGCAGATGTAGCAGATCTCTCATTTCTGTACAGTGCAATATATTAACTTCAAATTTGGAGGCTAAACTCCAAGACATAACTCTTCAAGGAGTTATGTAGGGGCTGGTCCTGGTGCAAGAGGTCTCCTGAGTTCCCTGGTCCTCTCATGTTCAAGGAGGGGATAGATGTGTGGCTCAGAAAAAGATGGTTTGTTGTATCCGTACAGGGTCAGCACATGAATTTTGTGTAGGGAGGAGGAGGAGGGGAAGATCCTTTCCTTCATTTCCTTATCATGTGCTGCAGGGAAAATCCAGTGGGAAGAATGAGCCCTAAAAGACCCTCCCCTCCTCCTCTTCCAGCTTCCACAGCAGAGCAGTAGGTCACAGCATATACGATGCCGTACCTTTTAGACCTCAGAAGAAGCTACCAAACTTCTCCCAGATTTAGGGCTGAGTTGGCAGTTTCCTTGTCCCACAAGGAGTCCCAACACAGCTGGCACTGGCCTCTGCTGCAGATGGCACACTGGCTCCGATGCTGAGGGGACTGGCAGCTTGTGAATTAGGAAGATGTGACAGGGTACCACCACGAAGGCAACGTGACTGCTCTCTTGCTCTGGGGATTAAGAGAGTTTTGCTACGAGGCTTGCTTGTGCTTTACTGAGTATTTAAAAGATGTTTTCCCAATGATGATCAAAACAAATCTTTACTCTCTGTACAGTGTTTGTGAGAATGGTTTATTATCTAAAGGTATCGCTTCTGCTCTGTATTTGTCATTCTTTTTGATTTCTACAATATTGTACAACACAGTAAATAACAATATCAAGCTCCAATATAGCTCTTTTCATACAAAGCCTATGAAACGATTCCCTGTAGCACATGAATACTCCTGAAGAGCCTTGCTGCTTTGCTGAGCCGTGTCTCAGTTAAAAATACAATGAAATCTGATCTAGGCTTATTTCCACTTTGCAAATGTGGAAACTACTAATGTTGTTCCTGTCTACCCTGAGTGACTCATGCGCCGCTGGCGTCACACATCAAAGAGGCAGCTGAGTTCTGAAGTCAGTGCGTGCAGCCCAGCTGCATACCTGTCACCTCTGATTGACCGCCTGCTCCATCACGGCTCAGTCACTCAGGCACCACTGCGACTGTCACCCATAGTGTCTGCTCCAGGGCTGGGCCAGGGTATGGGCTAGTCCCCAGCCTTGGCCTGCAGGAGAGCTGGGAAGGGCCATCCTGACTCCTTTTTTCCCTTTTCCATACAAAGTAACAGTTAGGATATGCATTACTCAGACAGGAGCAGATCTTGCTCCAAGTCATCTTCTAAATCAGTAAATGCTTCCTTCTTTACCATTTGCTCCCCTAATTTCTTTGTGTGCCTTGCTATCCTCCTTCCCTGCTTCATGTGGTCTTCTTAAGGGCTCCGGGATGGCTGGAAAAGCCCTGAAGTGAGAGATCACCTGGATTTGAGAGTGACGAGCAGAAATTTCATGACATAGTTCGACTAGTGATGCAGGGAGACATTTCAGTAGCTTGTCTGCTCATCTGCAGTATTTAGGCAGAATTTCATTCTCATCCCTCAGGTGCTCCAGAATGCCCTACACCCAAATCAAAATATTTGAGCTTTACTAGGAGAGAAGATTGGATTAGCAACTAAACCAGGCAGATCAGGTTATACATTTCTGTGCAGTTTTATCTTCTTCCTGCCACCACAGGGATATGTATAAATGGGCATATCTATAAAAACACCAGCATCTGCCATAGAGGGACATCTTGTTATAATGGCCATACGTTTCTTAAGTGTAAACATTTTTATTTGGGATCTGATAGAGAGGTGAAAGGTATACGCAGAGTTTGTCCTTCTGACAGGACAGTCAGGAAATAGCATTTTTCTGAGCTTTCCAGCTGTCCATCAGTGACGCATTACTGCTTGTTTGCATTTAGCCCAGCTTCAGCTGGTCTGAACATATTCTATTTGCAAGTGCCCTGAGATTAGTTCAAGTTGCTCCAGACTTCTGTGTGCTGACGTTGGAGGAGATAAACAGGAGTAATTTGCTGATTCACCATAACAATTTTCATAAAATATGAGTCAGGATTTTCTTCTTTCATGTAATTATGAAATTAGGTTAGCATGCTTTGCCGAGCACTTAGCTCTACTATGTGTGTTCCCAGTAGCATCTAATGTTCCTACAGTATATTTTTGGAAGTATAACCAGATTTATAAGCCACATCTTCTCCTGTTTCCCTTTGTTTCGCAATAAACTGGCATTCACCACTCTGTGTCTTGAATTAGAAGCCTCTTCACTCCATTATATAGTCATGATACCAAGTAGATTTTCTGCAGGCTCTCACCTGTGGGACTGTTAATTCTCCATTTAAATTCTGTGCTTACATGGGCTTCTCCAAAAACTGGACAGCTAGAGCAGTTTGCTGAATGTCCCAGGATCCACCTCCAATTACAGACTAGATAAATTGCACCTTTTTCCTCAGATTGCTCCTTCACCTTGCAGCAGGGTTTTCTTTGCATGGGACCTTGCACTTGCAGTACTCCTTCAACGTAGCTCACAGTGTGTCTGCCATTGCATCAGCAAATCTTCCTCTCCTTAGGATTCTGATGGTGCCTTTCTAGTTTCTCACAGTTTAAAAAAAAACTACTTCAAATTCAAGTAGTCACTGTAGAAAATGACATGAGCATTTGAATAGATTTCCTGAAGAAATGTTTTAATGGTCATTTTTATTTTGCACTTTTCAACTTTTTCCTCTCTGGCCAAAGGTCAAGAAATCATTTCATACAGACCAGAGCTTGAGCAACAGTACAGGAAAAGAGCTAATTCTGACTAATCTCATGGTTTGGATTGTTTTGATTCATTTTCATTCTGAGCACCAATGGCAGAAGAAAAAGTGAATTGCACTCTGTGTTCAGAGAGACCTTTGTGTATGAATGAAAGCATTCTCCACTTCTAGGTTCAGGCAATAAATAAACTTAACAAGTCTCTTCACATTTAAGAGTAAAAATCCATAAAAGGCAGTAGGAGCTATAAAAATTCTCACCTCAGTGGACTTCTCTGCTTTCACTTCCTTTAAATTTACACATCAAATAGTTCTCAGTACCTTTACTTAGTAAGATCTGATTATCCTGCTATGGCTGCTAAATGGAAAAACCAGGCAGGGACAGTATCAATTCCTTCCGAAATCTGGCCAAGTGCTCGAAGCAAGACACCCGGTGACGAGAGGAAAAAAAAGAGCGTACAGCAGTCTATGTGCAATCTGCTGGCCTCACCCTGGCACAATGGAAAGGAAAATTTCGTACGGTTGTGTTTCTCTTTTTGTCTGTGGGTGCAAAAGTGAATGCCTAGCTAATCTGGAAAGTGCACTTTCCCACCATGCTGTCTCAGAAGCATACGCTTAAAATTAAAGCCATGGGGATTTTTTTCCTCAGTTTTTTTTTTTCCCTCTAAGAGAGAATATGCAGCATTCATGACATGAAATTCTGGAATTCTGGAAAGAAAACACAGTCCTGCAATGGAATTTTCCAAAGGTAGAGATTATTTTTTTCCACCTCCCTGAACTGCAGAGCGGAGAACTAAATGCGCAGGGTATCTCAGGTCTAAATACATGTGAGAATTTGGGAAGTGTAGATCAGGATCTGACCTTTACAGTTTCAAGCTTGGTAATCTTCAGCATTTTGCAACTGCCTTTATTGCTATCACAGTTCAAACTTGTTCTGCACAGCAAAATCCCTATGGAATTTGATAATATCTGAAAGTAAGGCTGGTCCCCATCATCACGGCTGAGTATTTAGGTGCTGTTATTGTAACACAACATGACCTTGCATTAGGTTATCCACTGCATGCTATGGACCTTGAGCTTTGCATTCATAAAACTTGATAAAGGGCACAGTTCCAAGCTTCTGTGAAAAATTGGCTGTGCTCCTAAGATTTTATTCAGCAAGAAATCAGTGCTGTGCGTCACTGGTCAAAAGATGACTAAGCTCTGGTTATAAATGATATAAATGATAAGGATTTACAGCTGGATTGTCCCACCTTTTTTACTCGTACTGAGTAGTACCTTACTGCTTAACCAGTGAGTTAGAGATAAGCGAATCTTTAAACTAGGTGTTTGTGCAGAAGCGTTGCTGATGAGAAATGTATTAATGTTATGTTAAGTGCTTTCTTGAATTAAGGCCAAAGTAGGAGGAGACAGCAAGAGTCCGGGCTGTACACAGCATTCCTTGTACATCACATCGGCAGAGGAGACCTGGCCTCAGAGATTGCCTTTAAAATCCTCATTTCCAAAACAAACAAAATGCTCTGGGGGAAATCCCAGCTTTACTGAACTCAGTAGCAAAAGTCCCAGCAACTTTGGTGGCCCCAGGATGTCATCATAGAGACGTCCTCCTCCTTTGGTCGGTCTGCTGACAATTTTCAACTTGTTGAAAAGAATACTGCTGCCAGCCCCGTGTCCCTGTCCCTGACCTGCCTGCCTGTGGTCATTCGCAGCAGCCTGGTGACATCACGATGGCAAAGATTTACACCCACCTTCCCAAAAATGCGCAGAGAGGTGAAGGCACAATTCCAAGAAAAATCCAGCTCTCCTGCCTGACATTAAATTAGGGTCACCAGCTGTTAAACAGAAGCTTTTCTCTGTATATTAAACACTGTTCCCTTACTCAGCTGTGCCGTGCCATGAAAAAGAAAGAGAAAGATATGTAGCTCTTCCTTATTAATTCACTGTTTTCAAAGTGCAGTGGAACCATTAACTAATTAATTTGCCTAATTAATCACTCACTAGCTACCTATGATGGCAGAGCTGTGGTCTCTGTCCTGGCACAGGCAGAGCAGGCACACTCTGGTTCTGGTCACCCCTCCGGCTCCACTGCGGTGGCCCAGAAGCAGGCAACTGAAAAATACAGTTGTTGTAGCTGAGAACTGGTTGTGTTTGGAGTTTATGAAGGTTTTGGAAGTTATAAAAGTCTCATAATCTCTTTTTTTTTTTGACAACTAGGAATGTAAACTAACATAATAATAAATGAGTAAAAAATAATAATACTATAAACTCATTTAAATATAAATACATTTGACAACTAAGAAACACAAACTAATATAAACTAACTTGGTGTCTATGATTCAGCTGTGAGTGGGATTCTCTAATTACAAAGTGCTTTGTAATTGCTGCAATTGCTTTATCACTAGAGTCATAAAACTGTTCTCAAGAGGAAAGAGACACTGAAGATGTTTTTAAGGGCCCTAAAGAATAACAGCTGCTTTGGGGATTTTTATGTTTAACAAGGGTTGTATTTCATTGCTATGGATTCTTTTGAGATAAAAGGTTAAAATCTCACTTTGGTGTAATACTGAAGAGGCAGCCTACAAGTACCTGGCTGCTGTAAGTTAAAGTACAGACAGGGGTATTTAAGGTAATTATATATATTTGCCTATGATAAAATGCAGCTTAAAATATTTTCATAACCTTTTTTTTGCCAAGGTATGCTCATTGTTATGAGTCACCATAGTACAAAATCTGCCGATTTCAAAAATAATCATGGCTTACCCATTTGGCGTAGTTTCTCAGAGCAGTAAAGGAAATTATCTCTCATTTTAGTTCTGTGTACTTAGGCACTGTACAGCAGCAAATGCACGTTATTTAGTATTACAGTGGAATGGAAAGGACCAAAAAAGGCACAAATGCCATAACTTTATCCTATGTAGGGTTTTATTCCAGTTAAGTGATCTAAGAGAGTCAAGTTTAGTTGGAAAACCTGGTTTTCTAGATCTGCCACTTACAGGTAGAACCGAGTCAGTGCCATCACAAAGCGAACATAAAGGAGCAGATGGAAAGCATAGAGAAGAACTATCTCCTAGCAAAGCCGTGGTGGAGGGAGATCCTTCTCCAGCGGCTGAAGACCACGTGGCAGCCGAGACCCTCTCCACTGCGGGTAAGGCAGAATTTGGGGCTTTGAGTGATCAATCTGGAGGTGCCGGTGCTCACATCGTTGATTTCTTGCATGAGTTTAGCTAAATCACCTTAATCCTTCTATTTGCATCCCTAAAACTTCAGATTTCCTTGCTCAGATTCCCTTGGAGACTTTATGTCCTCCTGCTATGCATATATACAGATGCAAAGTATATCTTTATCCATCTGTCTCCAGTGTATAATTGGGCAAGGGTCTGACATCGGTTGAGGTCCTGTAACACCAATAATGAGGCTAAAACCACCAGCTTTTCATGCAGGAAGGTTCTCAAATGCAAAGGAAATTTTGTTCTGACATTTCTCAGGGTTAATGAGCTGATAAATGGGTCACCGGAGGATGAAAAAGTCTGCCACCAAGCGAATGGATCCTTCCTTCCCCAGGCTTCCTTCCCGGGTTGATGTGACCTCCAATGCAAGATGGCCTGGCCTGAGGTTGGGAAGGGAGGTTGCAGGTGGTGAAGGGCGAGGGCCTCCAGGCTCTGCACTCTTGCCTGGTTATGGTAGGGAAAAGCCATCCATAAAGTCGATGTGACCTCATATGCACAGACACACCCACGGGAATCCGTTAAATACAAGGGTCCCGCTTCTTCCAGAGGGAAGAGGGGCGGCAGGCGAAGAGGGTGGGTTTGCGTCTTGGCCTTCGTCGCCCGAGCTGAGCCTCAGGGCTGGGGGGGGGCCCCTCCCGGAGCCCGGACCGGAGTGAGGAGGGGCGCTCCGCCGGGTCGCACGCATCACCGCCACGGCCTCGCCCCC